>NW_008354705.1:536983-570268 GCF_000622305.1 Nannospalax galili | reverse complement strand
TATTGATGATCTATCTATCTATCTATCTATCTATCTATCTATCTATTATCTATCTATCATCTATCTGTCATCTACCTATCTATCATCTACCTATATCTATCTATCTATCTATCTATCTTCTATCTATCAATCATCTATCTCTATCATCTCTATCTATCAATCTATCTATATCTATCATTATCTATCAATCATCTATCTATCTATCTATCTATCATCTATCTATCTCTATCATCTCTATCATCTATCTATCTATCTATCATCTCTATCATCTATCTCTCTATCTATTGATCTATCTATATTTATCATTATCTATCAATCATCTATCTATCTATCATCTATCTATCTATCTATCTATCTATCTATCTATCATCTATCTATATCTATCATCTATCTATCTTTAGCACTTAAGACATTATAGTTTTTATAATGCTGCTTTTGCATCTCTCAGTTTTCTAAAATGCTATCATGTTCAGAAACTGGACTTGATTTGGCCTTGAAGAATCCCCACTCCCGACTTTCTTCAACACAGAGCCTGTCCATGAGGAGTGGTGGAGACTTCTGAGAGGGAAGGAGAAGAAGGAAGAGTCGATGCTCTGCAGGGATTTGCAGAGACATTCCCTTATGGTAGATGAGTGCACATCCTTAAACTTACACGTGTTATAAACTCTCCCAGGCAGCTTGTTAGAAGTGACACAGAATGCACTGAGAATTTCTGCTGAGACCCAGGATCTTGGCTCAGGGAGACTGGGACTATTCTTTGGAAACACTGCAACAGATTGAGGAAGGGACTGTTAGGAAAGTCAAAGAGGGAAAGAGGTCCCCTTTGGGAACCAATAGTGATGCTTTATGGGAGCAGTGAGGAGTCTGCCTTGGAGAAGTTTCCTCCACTAGGATCAATAGAGATGAAGAATAAAGGACCTGCTGTCTGAGAGAGCAGAGGATGAGCAGGGCCCACCTCCCCAGGACACTGGGGAAGGATTTGAAAGAGCAGACTCTGGGGTGGGCAGCTATGCCAAAGGTATATAGAGAAAGGCAGATTCTGGAGATCTCACTGTGAGAGATAATGAAGCCTCATGATAGAGCAGGCACAACCCAGAGTGGCCAGAAAACAGAGCGCTCACTACACAGGAGTGGAAGCTCTGTGGGGCCTGGTGTAGGATGCAGCCCACACTCATCCTGTCCTCCAGTAACTGCAAACACACTGAATACAGCCTTCAGACTGCTCACTAGTGTATGTACAGTACAGACTGATGTCTGTCTTGGCTTAATTGTTATTATTTTTTAACAAAGAAGAAATGGTGTTTTTAGAAGAGAGGGAGCTAGGCTAAGCCTGGGGGAAGAACTGTTTAAGTAGATTTCTGAGCTAAGGGAAGTAGAGCATTTCTTCACTGGTCAGCTGTGCCTTGAATCCCATCAATCCTGTGGGAGGGGAGATTTTCTACATGCATAGACTATAGGATCTATGTATTTGTTTCATTGCTGTGGTCTACTGATAGCTGACAGTGCTATGAATCCAAAATTCTGTGTATTCCAAAAATCTATCACACAGTCCATCCTATGAGTAAAGAAATACATCCGCCTTTCACATTACTAAATAAATGTTGGGCTTTTTTGGTTCTAAGTATCAATGATTTTTGTTACAAGAATTTTTCTTAACTTTAAATTTCACTTCTTGAGTTATCCCTAATGACAGCAACTGTGCTCCATATTTTGGAGTTATCTACCGAGAAACTTGACCAGGAGCCATTCAAGCGAGTGGTACAGTACTCAAGTTTTCTGGACTGAAAGACTCTATTGTTTCTTGACTTCCACATATTATCACCAGTCTTTTTTTATATATAAAAGAAATGAAAAGATCACAAGGAAAAAATCATAACAGTTCAATTTCTATTTTGTTTCTGTTGTTTCTATCCAGGTAATGGTTCCCATGGCATAAAAAAAAGAACAGTGTGTGTATGTGTGTGCGTGTGTATGTGTGTGTCTGTATGAGAGTCAAAAGATAACTTGTTTAAATAATTCAACAAATTTAAAAATACTAGCAGATATTAATTATACATAATAATGCATTTCATTATGACATTTTCACATATGCACATGACTTGTGGTCATATTCGCACCAAAGCCTTTAACAAATGCTTCTAATGTCTAATGTATGTTTTTGACTTTAGGGTCTGGGGATACCGGAGAGTGCAAAGCAATGCTCCTGTTCCCAGGGAGTTTGTGTTCTCATTGTAGAAGGAGAGAGATTATGAAGGAGTAACACAAAAGCGATGTGTGTGCCAGTTTATACTAGTTATTGAAGGCCTCTACAGCAAGTGCCATCTAGACAGAGACTTGAAAGACAGGCACAAAACAAATGGATATCTATGAAGAGCTTTCTTGGTAGATGAAACTTGGGCACCAACACAGGGGAGACTGCATTGTGTTTTGAAGAATGTCGAGATGACCATGGGTGGAATGGCATGGACCAGTCACAGTAAAGACATTGCATGTTTATTTTCTTTGCCAGATAGGATACTGATGGAGGGTTAAAGCAAAGGAATAATGTTCACATCTTGACAGGGGCGCTGTAGCTGCAGTAAGGGAATGTGCTAGGCTAAGCTCCTTAGAGGGAATGCCTGCAGTGAACACGGTTTTTGGGGGGAGTGCTGGCAGTGGGTGAGGGAACAGTATGGCAGATGGGAAGGAGAAAGGAAAGGTTGTAGTTACTGGTGATGTGCAGCTTCAGCCTGACCCCATGGGAAGAAATTACCTCACACTGAGGCAAGAGGCAGGGGCTTTTACCTTGAGTCTGAATATTGGCTAAAGAATCTGGGGAAGGGTTGGACATCAGCCCCAGGTACCTCAAGGAGTAGTGGCATCCATCGCCCATGGGTAAGCCTCAGGAACACACTCAGAAAGTTGGGGAAGAGCTCACCCACCAGCTGAGGTTCCAGTAGCATCACTAATGGCATTAGGGTCGAGTGGCATACCTACAGAATGTGAGGGAAGAATGAGGATCACGTGCTAAGAGTGTAGAGCTTAAAAATCTTCCCTGCCTGGAATACCATTCAGTAACAGAAATGAAGGTAGTGTGGTCTGGTTTGTTCTTTGTGAGTCCATGTTTCTTCCAAGTTTTTACAAGAGGTAGTAAGTTACTCAAAAACCATCTGCTTAATGCTTTATTTATAAATGGTTCCTGACATGGTCATGATGCTCTACCACCCAATGTTCACCTTGAGTCTAAGAGCTAGAAACTTTTACAACTTCAGACTCTCACCTCCAGTTGCCTTCTTGACATCTTTATTTAAACATTGACAAAGTATTTCCAATTTATCTTGTTTCTTTTAAATTTTATTTTTGTTGAATTTTCACAATTTTCATTAAATATAGCTCCTTACTATGTATTTTTATTGAATTTTTGTGCACTTCATACAAAACATCTTAATCATTTCTATAACCCCTTCTCCATCCCCCCCTTTTATAGCCCCCCTACCAGATTTCATGCATTTTGTCATATATGTTAAAACTTATCCAGTGAGGTTTGTGTATCTAGACGTCCCTCAGTGCAAATTCATCCACTGGAGTCTAGTCAGCCTATCTAGAGCTGTTCCCTTAAAGAATATCAGCTCTCCCTCACCCTGCAGTAATCATTTAAACTGTGCTTCTAATTGTCAATCCATTCTAAAATCTCTCCTTCTACAGCCTCCTCAGTCGCAATGTGACAAGGCCAGTGGGGCGATCCCTGTTTGCCTTCTATTTTATTTTTATATCAGAAGCTCGAATAGACGTCTAGAAAACACATGGTCAGCTCTGAAGATGGCACAACCCAGGGAAAACCAGCAAATGCACTGAATTGTACACTGGAACTTTAAGAGGAGAAGGCAGAAAACTCAAACTCACAATCTGAAATTTAATTGGGATGGCTGCAAAGTAAAACAAAAGACCTCATTTCATAGCTTGTAAGAGATCTCCCTGCAGCAATGAATAGAATTAACAGTTTTACAAAAAGAACGCTGGTTTTCATTAAGCTGGCTGTAGCATTAAGATTGCAGGCTTTGCAACCATCTGCCTTGGTCAGAATTCTGGCGCTGCCATTTGTTAGCTGAGTGATCTTGACTGTGTTCTTTAAAATCTGCTTTATTTTCGTTACCTGTGAGATGAGGGGGATAACATTAATTTCAACTAATATTGTTAGAGTTATTGGAATTAAATGAGTGAAGGCATAGAAAGTACTTAGCACAATGCCTGGCACAGAGTAAGTACTGGTTGCTTTTTTTTTTTTAAAGGTAAGGCAGGGCTGAGGAGGTGGCTTAGTCAGTAAACTGCCTGCTGCACAGACTCAAAGACTTGAGTTTGATCCCCAGCCAGGCATGGCGGCATGCACCTGTAATCCCAGTGTTGGGAGTTGGAGACAGGAGGATCCATGGGGATCTCTGGCCAGCCAGAGATAGAAATAAGGGCTTAAGATCAAGGGAAGCTCATGGTTTCTTATATGTTTTACTTTTAAGATTTGCATTCAATTCTGGTGTTCCTAATTTTAAAAGTGTTGAAAGTTGTGAGGGGTGGAGAACCATGCCAAGGGCAGAAAGTAGGAAGGACCAGGCTAAATAGTGTGATTTTTTTTTTCTTTTGGAGGCAAGGCCAGAAGCTGAAATAAAGCTTGGGAATTTTGAATGGCTGTTGCTCTGGAGACAGAGCTTGGAGCACAGGGTGGGAGTGAGAGAGGATGAGGTGTAGAAAAGCTTCGGTGCTTTGTCATGGGCAGAGGGTGACGGGAGCTGCTCTCGCTGCCCCCAGAGGTACTGATCAAGGTGAGCCTCTCTATGACTCAGGTCTCAGCTTTATCACTGGAAATCAGAGTCCAGTTTAGATGTCCTCCACAGTGAAAATGACAGTGGTCTCTGTGTGCACTGTCTTCCCCAGACAGTGAACTGCCTTTCTCCGGAAATGAGGCTATGAGGTATCGTAAGGCAGTGTGACATATCTGTCTGTGTTGCATTTGGTTGGGATTCAGCCTGAATGATACCGAAGAATCTTTCAGTCTAAGATTCTAGGGAATATTTTACATATTTCAGGTGGTCTTTCAGCCCTCATTCCTCCCCACTACCTTGTTTTCTCAGTGGAGATGTAGACTCTTAGTTACATAAGCACTCAACATGCTATATTAATCAGACTCAGTTATGATATCCCACCTGTGTTGTTCTCTGGTCCATAAAACACACAGCTGTGGGAAGCCTCATGAACTAACTCATGGTGCAACTTCCCATGGTGCCTAAGAGATCATGGTAGAATTTCTAGACTAGTATGTTACCCTTGTTCCCATTCTGTATTGATAATGGAAAAAGTGAAAAGTACCAGGAGTCACCACCTCGCTGTGACTGATCAGGCCTCTAGTTGCATGGCTGTGTACTGATTGCTATCTGGTACCCAGGCAAATCTAAGGTATACAGGTAGGAGGGTGGGTGTGACAGCAGTGAGATGGAGGGGTAACGAACACAGCAGTGGTGGACAGGCTGGCCGTCATGAGCCGTAAAGCTATGGATACGGTCATCTGCAACTACTTGTAACTACCAAGCTGACTTGCCTCTCATAGAAAATATTTATTGACCACATCTCATGTGGAAAACACTCTGCTAGGCACTCAAAAGGACACCCTGGGTGGTGGGGCACTCTACCCCTTTCTGGCAAGGAGATTCAGATCTGGTTGGAAGATAGGTTAGATAGGACCTAGCAGCAAATGTTTAGCATAGTGCTTGTGTTAGTCGTGGAAAGAACACAAATAGATCATATTTAGTCATTAATAAATTATGATTTATTATAAAGAATTGGCTCTTGTAATGATGGATGCTGAATATGCCCCAGATCTGCTGTCTGCAAACCGGAGACCCAGGAAAACTAGTGTAGTTCAAAGGACTGAGTGTCTGGGAACGCAAAGGCTGATGGTGTAGATTCCGAGTCTGAAGTGACACTGCAGGCAGGAGAAGACAATTCTCTCAGAGCAAGCCGTCAGTCAGACAGGGAATTCAGCTTTCCCTGGCCTTTTCTTTGTACTCTGGCTCTCCACAGACGGGCCGATGCCCACCTTCATGGTGGAGAGCAGCTGCTTTATCAGTACAGGAGTTCAAGTGCTCATATCTTCTGGAAACAGTCTCACAAGACACACCCAGAAATAATGTTTAACCAGGAGTCTGGATCGGTGGCTCAGCCCAGTTGCCAGATAAAAATGAACCATCACAGGGCTTCGTGTTCACAAAGTGCTATCAGGCAAATCATTCTCCTCTCCACAGCTTGTGGACCAGATCTTTCAAGCACCCTCATGACAACTTACCAGGTCCTAGTAATCTTTTCAATAAGGGAACTACCATTTGCCATTAAGCCCCTACCTGAACTCTGCCAGTGTATGCTGACTGCAGTGCCTCTGCTCTTGCTGAAGTAAATCTAGATGTATCTTCTCCCTCCAATCCCCGTGCCTTTTCTACCACAGCACATTAATAGTCAATGTGCAGACTGTCCTATATACCCATCAGAAAACTGCACAGCGAAATTGCACGGCAGGAGCTCAACGATGTAAATCACTGTGGCTGGCTGCAGAAGAGAGGTAGGATTTGGAGATGGACTAGAGTGTGATGAGTTTAAAGCCAGGGAAGGTGGTTCAAGCAAGCAGATGCTTTATTGAAGGTAGAACCAAGAGAGAACAAACATAAAGAGATGCTCACAGGGCCTTCGCTTTTGGCCACATCATTTGTGTCCTACACGACTCCAGATGTGTCTCTAGTATAAATGGCATCCTAAGGGTTGTTCGGTATACGACTTGCAGGGCTCTCTGGGGGAGCCTTGATGCTACATCAGCAGGACTGAGTTGGAAACTTTAGTAGAGAAGTAAGATAGAAAACTACAAAAGCTTCAAGAAGTGGCCACATAGAGAGATGGGTCCTGTCCTAGCAAGAAAATCAGAAATTTAAACTATAGAGCACCTTATTGTTTTAAATTATAATCTCACATTTATTTCCCTGGATTAAATAACAATAGATATTTCCCAGGAGAAGAATCACCTGGGGCCTATAGTGTTGCTGTCACCATAACAGTTTGTTTATTTAACAGTATGACACTTGGTTAAGAATGGCCACAAATCAAATTTAAAGCTAGTTCTAGCACAAAGGTGAGAGGCTTCCCAGCCCTGGGTGTCCTAGCCACAGGCAGAGAGGAGCCACACTGAAGCATTTTCTGGTGAGTATCACAGTCCAGAATTAGATTCTGTAAGACCCACCCATTTGTTAGAAAATAGATCAATGACCCAAACCGTCAAGATGCCGCCTCTTTTTTATTTTCCTCTAAAAAATTAGTAAGTAATTTGCTTTCTATATGCGAGCAGTCACAGTGTGTTCCTGTGACCAAAGCATGCCAGACTTGCACTCTCATTCCAAATGTTTCTAACGTTGTCTTAACGTTGAGTTAGCACATTAAAATGACTTCCTTGTCCGAGACGTTTTCTCCCATTTCCAGGTATGCCCCAAGATATCAGCTCTGGAGAATGATATCAGCCTCAATTTGTGCCATCTGCTGCCAGGAACTATAAGCCAAATCGGTTATTTCTGGATGTGAAACCAACTTGAGGCTGGCACCAATGACTTCATGCACTTAGATGAAAGCCAGTTGTGTTCCCCTCTTTGCAAAGTCTTTTGTGAGAGCAAAGCTCAGATACCTTCATCCAACCAAGATTAAATTCAGAGTTGCCTGCTCCAGAGACAAGATGGAAAAGTTTAAATCAATGAGCTGTGTGGTTTGTCCAGGCTATGATTCATTGAAAACGTAAGGCAAGACCTCTTTCACTCCTTTGAACCTATGAACGGATGGATGGGTACCACACTTCTCATGACTTACATGGCTTTGTACCTGGCCATGTAGCTCTGGACCATGGTATCCTGTCTCAGTGGGCAAAGTTCCTGTTCTTTTTGGAATGTCTCCTCGACTTACCCTATTCCATTTTCAGTTTCTTGTGAAATGTTTCTTGCTCTAGCCCAGGATTTGAGTGAAATTTCTGATGGGTAGAGTGAGCCCACCGTTAGTGTAAGTGCAAGAGTTTCACTGGTCTAGGCTGAATGAATCTCAAGCTATACCAGAAGTCAGCACAGAACCAGGACTTCAGGAAAGACTTCTGTTTTTATCAACTATGTTTTGGGAGGTACCACCTAAATCTAAGCCTTTATAATACTGATATGTAATTTATGTACATGGAAATACATCCATAAGTTCAATCTATTTTGGTGACTGTCCATCACGACATAACATATTCTTATTAATTAATTTATTTTTATTTTATGTGTATGAATGTTATACATGCATGTATGTAAGTATACCCATGTCATGCAATGCCCTCAAGGGCATTGGATCCCCTGGAATGGAGTTATGGATGGTTTTAGCCTCTATGTGAGTGCTGGCATTAGAACCTGGGTCCTCCATGAGAGCAGGCAGTGCTGTAACTGCTGAGCCATCCTTCTAGACCTGACATAGAATTCTTATCAGCCCCTCATGCTCCTTCCAGTCACTTCCCATGCTTACCCTCAATCAACTTTCCATCATCATGAGTTTTGTCTGTTCTAAAATTTCCTTTAAATGGAACCACATATTTTGTGCTCTTTTGTGGCTTTTTTTTTTTTTAACCGAACACAGTATGTTTTTGATTATTTATACTGTATGTAACAGCAGTTCGTTCCTTTTTATTGCCCATTGGTATTTCATTCTTTGAATATATCACAGTGTTATTAAAGTCTATTTTCCTGGATATTTATCTGGATTTTTCCAGTTTTTACCTATTATGAATAAAGCTATTATGAACATTTTTACATAAAGCTTTGGTAAACATACTCAAAATCAATGAATTTAAAGATCTGAGCATTCCACGGTATACAAATTATACCCCAGTTTTTAGAGTTAATAAATACTGTTGATAAAGGCTTAGATTTCAGGTGCCTCCTGTGTAGGCCTCATGATAAAGTAACCAAGAATGGAGTTGCTGGGCCATAGAGTTAGATGTGTGTTTGACATTGTAATCCCAGCTCTTGGGAGGCAGAGCAAAATTGCTACAAATTCAAGGCAGCCTGGTCTACATAGCTCCAGGCAGCAGGGCTATGTAGTGGACCCTGTCTCAAAAAAACCCAGAAAGAAAGGAAGGAAGGAAGGAAGGAAGGAAGGAAGGAAGGAAGGAAGGAAGGAGGGAAGGAAGGCAGAAATGTGAGAGGAAGGAAAAAAGAGAAGAAAAAGAAAGTACCAAGCAGTTTCCAAAGTAGTTCGGCTGTTTTAAACTTGCTTCCACCAGCAATGGATAAAAACTTGGGCTGTTGAGTGTGGTGTTTTACATTTGCTACTGTTCATCTTTTTAAAAAATTGCAATGACTTTTGTGTGTGTGCTGGTGCTTTAATTTGTACTAACTTGATGACTGGAGATGCCTTTACTTGTGTTTCCTGGGCATTCACGTTTCCTTTGTGAGCTGTCTGTTGAAGTCTTATTCTTATTTTAAGAATTGGGTCATCTTTTCATTATTGAATTACAGGATTTCTTTGTATGTTCTGGGCACAATGTATTTGTCGTATATAAATATATATAGTGATTCTTCTGCCAGTGTGTGGCTTACTATTTGTTTTCTTGATGTTGTCTTGGATAAGCAAACTCTCTATGGCTTTGAGTTAGGATAGTTTATCAATGTTTTTCTTGTATGATTCATTTTATGTCCTTCATAAAAAATTTTGCTCACTGCCAGAGGGCGAAGTGTGCTTCTTTTATACTTTTATGTTTTTATTTTCCTTGTAACTTTATTGTATTGTCTTCACATTTAAGTCTATGACCCATTTAAAATAGATGTTTTTCTGTATATGGTATGAGATGGGATCAAAATATTTCTGCCATTAAAAAAATCTACATTCAGATATTCCAAATCAATGTTCCTACTGAATTACAAAAGTCACTTGTCTGTAGGTATGTGGATCCATTTCTGGACTCTCTAATCTGTTTTTAGTCATGTCTTCTAAAGTGTTAGCAACTATTTTGAAACAAGAATGGATTAAGATTCCTAGATACAGAAGCTTATAAATTAGGGTAGTCTTATAGTCAGCACTTTAAAAAGATTTATTTTTAGTTATGTGTATGTATGTGTACCTATGTGTAGTTATGTGCATATGAGTGTAAGTGCCTACGGAGGTCAGAAAACAGTGTCAGATCCCTTGGAACTGGAGGTATAGACACCTGGGAATCCCCTGACTTGTGTGTTGAAAATTGAACTTGGGTCCTCTGTGAGAGCAGTAAGTTGCCCTTAACTGCTGAGCCATATCCCAGCCCTAGTAAGTACCTTTAAAATCACTTAAAGACTTTCTCGTGTTAGGTGAATGCAAAGCCATTTATTTGATTCCCATGGGAGTCCTCGAGGGGAAGTGGTTACCAGGAGCCAGAGTGTTAGTGTGTTTTGGCTTTTACTTGCTGCATTAAGCAATGTCTTCCACAATTGAGATGAAACCAGGAAAGCATTAGCTGCTTTGAGAACAGAAACAAAGGGAACAGAGAAAGCTTGGAGATGCAGGGGTGTTGGCAGTATTGGAAAACCATCTGCTCAAGATCCCAAATAAGCTGCAGCCTTCCTGTTCCAGCCTATTATTTCAATGGTTGCATGAGGGCTGCCCCCAGAGTGGTAGAAGCGATCTCACATTTGATCCTTTGCAATCAATAAAGAATGAGTCTAGTCCTTCTTCCCCTTGTATATGGCACCAGCCTCTCCTCTGCGCTCTGGTTCATGAGAATCAGAGCTCATATCCCGGACTCTCATCTCTCCTTCGCTTCAGACTACTTGGTTGTCCTGCAGGTCTGTAATAGTTCAAGAAGAGCTATGACTTGTAGCCCGTGTTTTATTGTTGGGAGAGTTGGATAGATCTTTTCCAGCTTTTTAAAAAAATATTTTATTTATTATTTTTATTTTATGTGTATGAGTGTGTTGCCTGTGTGTATGTGAGTGCACCCATGTCACACAATTCCTTGGAGATCAGAAGAGGGCTTCGGATTCCCCTGGAACAGGAGTTAAGGATGATTCACAGCTTCCATGTGGGTGCTGGGAATCGAACCTGGGTCCTCTACAAGAGCAATCAGTGCTCTTAACTGCTGAGCCATCTCTCCAGCTTTTTTCATCCCACAAGGAAACAGAGGTTCTTAGGTGGTGATTGATAATTGTATTCTTCACTTTATGCAACAGCTTTCTCTAATGTTTGCAGTGCATTCCCATTCCCATTCCCACGACTCTGTTCCTGTATTAAATTCTGCCCACCTGCCTCTAAACTTCTATCTTCACTTCCTGGAAAGTATGACCTGGCATTTATTTCTATTATCACTCATTTGCATGGATCTTGGCAAAACTTAGAGATCTTGTTTGTTGATTACTGATGAATAGAATGCCTTTGATGGTCTCCTCACCCAACAAACACCTCCCATCTTTCAAGACCAAAAGCAATGCTCTTTCCTGTGAGAAAACTGCATTCCCTTAGGAAGAGTTGGCTGTTTTCACTACATGTTTACTTAATACTGTGCACATTTCTCCCACAGACACAATGTGTGCTGGTGATTTTTGTACATTTCAGTTTACAGATTTGTTGGGAGTATAAACCAGTTCTTATTCTGTGTTATTAGATGTGTAAAACAATGTGCGAGACATATAGTTATAGCCTATCAGACACAAAGTGGCTTAACAAATTTTACATTTATTTGTTTTGTGTGTGTGTGTGTGTGTGTGTGTGTGTGTGTGTGCACGCACCAAGGCATGCATGTCAGAGGATAGCTTGCTGTATTTGGTTCTTTTTTTCTACCACATGAGTTCCAGGGATTGAACTCAGGCTTTGTGGCAAACACCTTTGCCAACTGACCCATCTTGCCAGCTCACAAAAAATGAATGGCAGAATATCTTTGTTGAATGATTGTACTCAATTTGCATTTATTCAGCTTTTATGTACATAAAGAATTGTATTTGTTATGGTTTGTATGAATGTCTGTATGTCTGCCCCATAATGATGTAGACAATTGCAAAATTTGCTAAGGACACGCACATGCGTAGACTCATATCACCTTTTACTTCCAGGTATCACATCAGCCAGACAAATCATATCAGTTCTTTTCCTTAGTGATCCATGGCACAAATCTGATTCCTACCTTTAAGTATCAACTCCAGCAGTGAACCAGATTAGAATAAAGGTTATTTTCTCTTCCCTAATCCAAAGGGCTCCTGAGGCAAGGAGCCACAAGGTCATCCTTGATGACCTTGCTGGATGGTACCTAGAGAGAAGATTCTAATAAGCTACAGACACTTCGCAGATTCCTGTCTCTCAGAACTTAATCCCATTTGCATTTTGGCTATGATCAGATGGTGGAAACACAAACTCCAAACTGTCAATCAACTTGGGCTTCTTTTCCAACTTTTCATAAATATATTTCTTTAAAAATCTTTGAACATTCTTTAAACACTAAAATGACACAACTAGGTTTTAAATAATTGCAATGTTTTTAACCTATATATTACAGTTCATAATCTAGAACTGTTCATTGCTGAAAATCTACAATGTACAAATGAATGTGTGTGTGTGTGTGTGTGTGTGTGTGTGTGTGTGTGTGTGTAATTGTTGCCATTCTGAGATTTGAGGAAGAAAAAAAGATATTTACTGAAAAAAATATTTTATATTGTCCAGTTTTTACCTTTAAATATCAGATTAAAACTGTAAAGTCTATGGATTTATGGCATATAATTTATCTTCAAAACAGAAATTAAACCTAACCAGTTATAAATTTGAGTTTCTTTCTGAATTAACCATGTTGGCATCACCCCAGTTACCTCCTTATGTTCGCATGGTTGCTTCCAGACTCTATGTAGAATTTTATGCCTCTGTAGTATCAAATTTGTTAAATGGCATATTTTTATATCAGTAATTTTTATAGCATATTGTTATTCCAGACTTTTACATGTCTCTAATTTATTCTTAACTTCAACACAGCAGTATTGGTTTTTTTTTTCTAAGTTTGATGGCATGAACACTTCAGTTGTGATTTAAAGTCCCTTAAGCACAATCAATAATTTTGACTTCTTTTTCTGTTCTTTTTCAAATCTAGATATTTGAGCAGGTACAACAGTAGGTATTAATATGCCTTGCTTTCTTTTTATATGTCTTTGAGAAACAGTTAAACTATTTTTGCAGTGATTAAGTATCTCGATGACTGAATTATTTAGGACACTTCAGTACGAAATAGTAAGAATGGTTTTGTTTGCAAGTCAAATAGAACCTGGTAGAGTTTCATTAAATCATATTCCCTCTTCTTAGTCCCTGGAAACGAAGAGTAACTTGGTCCTTGTCTTCCTTTTCTACAGACGTAAATTCGCTGTTTTATATAATGAGGTTACTGGGTTGCAGAACTGGCCTGGGAAGGGTTTTGTGGCAGTGTCCTGCTAGGTTTTGTGTTTTAGTGGCTGTCAGACTGTGGTTAAGATGCTGGGAATGAAGGAGATTGGTGGGGACTGTTATATAGAGAAAGATTCTCTAGGACAGCATTCCAAAGAATGAGTCTTGTCCTTGGATACTTTGTCACTGTTGGTATCTTGGTTATTTGGGCCTTGACCCAAATAACATTGACAAAAGATTTGTTTGGAGCATTGTTTTATTTTTTTGTTGTTTGTTTTAGTTTCCATCATTTAATTATTGGCACAGAATTATGATCATATTAATAGAAATGAAAATAAAGAAGAAAAATTAAACAAAAAATCAAGTTTTTTAAAAAATTTTCCTTTGCTATAATTTAAGTGTAGTTGTAACCACAGATTTTTATCATTTCTTATTTTAATTTCTTTTTTATTCTTTTGATTTGTTGAAACAGGCTCTTGCTATGTAGCCCAGGCTGGTCTTGAATTTATGTCCTCCCTGCTTCAGTTTCCTGAGTGCTGGGATTGCAGGCCTGCATTATCATACCTGGCTTTTCTATTCTCCTTTTTTTGCTTGTTTGCTTTGATTTTTTTTTTTTGAGACAGTCTCTCTGTAGCCCCAACTGGCCTGAAATTCATTATATAGACCAGACTGACTTTGATCTCACAGAGATCTGCCTGACTCTGCTTCCTGAATGCTGGAATTAAAGGTGTGAGCTACTATACCTAGCCTTCCATTCTAATTTTAAAATAACATACTAAAAGTATGTTTTTATGTTACTACATAATATTTGTAATGATAATTTAAATAAGTAATGTGTCATGCATTTTCACATGTCAATAGATATTCTTTGAAAAAAAATGTTCTTTCTTTTTTTTTTTTTTCAGAGCTGAGGACTGAACCCAGGGCCTTGAGTTTGTTAGGCAAGTGCTCTACCACTGAGCTAAATACCAATGAGCTAGGTGTGGTGGTGCACTTGGGAGGTAGAGGCAGGCTGATCTCTGTGAGTTTGAGGCCAGCCTGGTCTACATAGTGAGTTCCAGGCCAGCTGGGACTACAAGGGAGACCCTGTCTCAAAAAGACAATATATATATATATATATATATTATTTCTTAAAATGTTCAGTATATGTAAAAATTCTTAATTATACATAAATTATAAGGAATTACCATAAAATCAATGCCCAGTATATTTATCATCCAATATAAAATAAAGAATATCATCATAATCTTTAAAGAACCTGTGTTCTTTTCCTATCTCATTGATTAGAAAAACAATCTGATCATACTTGGTTGTATCCTTAAGATGTGTAGCCTAGTGGATATTTTTATTTATACTTAAAGGGACTCACACTAGATGGATTGTCTGTGTTTTTGTTTTTTTAACCCAATTTTTATTTACAATTATATCCGGTATGAGTTCAAGAGTTTAATCCACATCTCAGACTGTACGTCTTAAACATTCTTCATATCTGTTAAATGAAGTAAAACATCCTTATTTCTTAAGTAGTTGGTGCCTAACTATAAAGAAAGGTGCAGCAAATCCAGATCCAAAGAACAAAGTCATCATAGCCAGTAACCGCCACTTGTTTTCCACTGAAAACGGCAAATTCTTCCCGGGACCCTCCTCATAGTGGCTGCGGCGGACCACGGAGGTGGCGAACCTCCTGACGCTCTGGCCCAACATGGCGCTGCTGGAAGCTCTGCGACGGGTGCAGACACCTACCGTAGTAGAAATGGCCTTACCGCCACTCTCCTTTTCCTCTCGACCTTCTTTAACCCAGTTTTAAATACTTTCCCCTGTCATTGTGTGTGTGGTATTCCTTTTCATTTCTCTCAAATATTCCATTGTATAAATATACACTGTAAGCTTTTGCCCATGAGGACATTTGGGCTTATCACATTTTTCACTTTTATAAATGGCAATATGACTAATATATGAATGCATTATTTTATTAGGAATCCCTAAGAGTTTCTTCATGATGTATATCTAAGATTGACTCTCATGGTCATATGATACTTAATTCTTCACAGATAGAGAAAATGCCAAATTATTTCCTAGGTGACTGTACCAAATTACGCCCCTAGTAGCAACGTGTAGGAATTCAGATCGTGTCGCAATTTGGCCATGTTTTGCATTGCAGAGAGCAGAACCTTTTGCTGATCTGGTGTGTGTGGTCATGTTTTCTTATTTGGTTTTAATATACAGTTCCCCAGTACATATTGAGGCAGAACATATTTTCATAGAGTTCCTCTTCTATGAGGGGCTTATTAAAACATTTTGCTCATATTTCTCTTTTTGTTGGTTTGTATAGCAGTTCTTTATAAAGTGTGAATCTTAATTCTCTGTGTTGTATGGGTTCAAGGCCTTCTCCACTTCTTCTCTCTATTTATGTGGTCTTAGTAATGAGCCCATAGCCTTAATTTTAATATAGTCAAATTTATCAAACTTTTCTCTTAATAATTATGCCCCTTACGTCATTTAATTTCACATTTTCCTCAGAAATTTTGCAATTCTGTCTTCTACAGTTAGAACCAGTCAATCTGGCATTGATTTTGTGTCATCTAAAGTAAATCTGCATTTTACTTCTTTTCTCTATTCTTTTATTTAGAAATCTTATTCTTTTTTTGCTGTTTTCTCAGGTTGCCACAAACTGAGTAATTCATGATGAACAGAAATTTATTGACTTGTGGTTCTGGAGTCTGGAAAGTCTAAGACCAAGGAGTCCCCACTTTAGGAGAGCTCTTTGCTGTGCCCTCGCAGGTAGAAGGTGGCATGCCGAGGCAAGAGGCACACCGAGGGGGTAGGATGCTCCCTCTTTGAAGAAACCAACTTCTGGAATAAAAATCTCACTTTTCAGTAAGGGGCATGAATCTACTCATGAGGGCAGAACTTCTTAAAGGTCCCACCTCTTAATACTATTACAATGATGCTTAAACGTCCCCATGAGCCTGGGAAAGGGATATTCAACCCATAACAATAAGCATAGCCAGTTGTCCCAGCACAATTTAATAAGAGTTTGTTCTTTTTCCCATAGATTTGCAGTGCTATCTCTATCTTAAGGCAAGTTTCCATACATTTGTGGGTCTGTTTCTGGGCTCTATAATTTGTTCTTTTGATTGATTTCTTTATTATCATGCTAATATTACATTTTTAAGAACTGGCTTTATATAAAGCCTTGCTATTAGGTAAATGATTTGTTTTTCTTCAGGAATGTATTGATTAATCTTGATCTTCCATTCATTCAAATAAACTTTAGAATAGGCTTGACAAAATAAACACAAAATCTGCTGAGATTCTGTTTGACATTTTATTGCATTTCTAGATCAGCCAGGGGGAAACAGGTACCTCTGCTAATAAGGAATCCTGAGTCCAGTGGATACGGTATGTGTTTCATTTTATTTAGGTCTTGAGTGCTTTTCAATGATTATTTTTGCATTTGAAATCACTTTATGTTTAATGTGATATATCCAAGTGCATGTTTCTTCATTTGTCTTTCTTTTAAAAATATTTTCAATTTATCAGAATTCATAACTGAGTATTTTCTTGCATCAGTCCCATCTTTCACAGTCCCTCCCTCCCTTCCATGCTTGTAATGAATAATTGGTTTTATCCGTAATATAAATACAGTTGATTTCTGTAAATTCGTTTTGTATCTGGCAAAAAAGCTGCATTTTCTTTTTAGTTTTGATGATTTACCTTTAAACTGATTTGGATTCTAGCATGTACAAAAAGTGACACTTCCAATGTTTCTTTTCTAATTCTTCCATCCTTTGCTTCTTTTCTTGCCTTACTGTACTGGTTTGTATTTCCAAACAGTATTTTTCAGAGTGGAGATAATAGTCCTGTCTTGTGACTTATGACAAAGGGGAAACTTTCAGTGTTTCTGTATGTTTATGTATTGTGATGGCTTCTGAGAGTTTATTTGTTGTTGAATTCTCTTTCAGGTTAAACAAGCCCAGTGTTGAACTAATGAACAGCTTCCATGTTCTTAGTTGAAACTGGCCTGACTTCTTTCTCTGAAGTCCTTGTGAGGTTTTAGAATCAAGCATATCTTAGACTTATAAAATGAAAAGTATAAAGGTTATACTATAAAGTACTCCTTTTTTTTTTTTGTCTTTTTGAGACAGGGTCTCCCTGTAGCTCCAGCTGTCCTGGAACTCACTATGTAGACCAGGCTGGCCTCAAATTCACAAAGATCCACCTGCCTCTGTCTCCCAAGTGCTTCCATTATTTTTTAATTCTCTGGAAACATTTTCATTAATAGTATTTTTTTTTTGACTGGTGGAACTTGCTGGTGAATCTGTCTCAAGCTGGTGTTTTCTCTTATGCAGAAACTGTATCTCTGTTCTGATCCTAGTTATAATAATGATATTTCACCTTTTGTAAGGTTATGATAGTAATTTAGAATTCCAAATAGATATACACCAAGCATTTACTGACATGTCAAGCTCTTTAGCTTTTGTTTTGTATTTTCTTTGTGTAGCTGTTCTGCATTGCAGTTTGGATTTCTCTAGCTCTATCTTCCAAGTCATTGATTCTCTTTTTCTCTGCATCCAATTGTTGTTAAAACCCTTCCATTAAGGCTTTAGTTTCAAAGACTATGATTTTAATTTCAATCTTTTCTTTTTATGATCTTTTTAGAATGTAATTACTAATCTTTTTCAAATCTAACTTAATTTTCAATTCATTATTTCACTGATTGTATTAAACGTTATTAGTCTGCTAATACTAATATTTACGTGTTTGCACCCCCGACTCTGCTATTTTTTCATCTATTGTAGCATGAAATGCATGTTACTTGTTTTATGACCCCCAACTTGAGTGCGGGTGTATATGTGTGTGGGGGTTGTGGGTGTGGATGAACACATGCCCTGGAGCCCTCCACATGGGTCAGGACTGTGTTGGGTGTCAGTCCTTGCCTTTTATCTCATCTGAGGCTAGATCCCTTGTCTCCTCTATTTAGCTAAGAGGACCCTCCAGAGATAAGCCATCACACAAACTGTGTATATAATTTAATAAATATTTAAACATATATGCACAAATATGTTAAATAGTCTGACATTTGCACTAAAAATTGATATGGTGAAAGAAATCAGTCATGAAAGATCATATATGGTAGGAGTCAGTTTAGTTTATACATCCAAAATGGACAAAAATATACAGACAGAAAGACTGCCTGCCTGTGGATAGCAAGGGACTAATTGCAAATGTTAATGAAATTGAGGCTGTTTCTCTCTGGGATGGTGGAAGTACTTTGCAATTAGATTGTAGAAATCATCGTACCACTCTGTGAAAGTACTTTAGATGGGCAAATCTATTATATATAGATTATATGCCCCAAGTTTTTAAATTTAGCAAAGTATAAAAATAAATGACAAAATTCATGCTAATATTTAAAAATTTTTTACTTGAAATAATATCAACACACAAAATCTGTTCTTATAATCTCTTCCTTCCTACCAGTCATGAACATCTAATAGAAAAGTAGGCAAA
The DNA here is from genome assembly GCF_000622305.1 of Nannospalax galili. Classification (NCBI taxonomy): domain Eukaryota; kingdom Metazoa; phylum Chordata; class Mammalia; order Rodentia; family Spalacidae; genus Nannospalax; species Nannospalax galili. The sequence goes on along the minus strand of NW_008354705.1, from coordinate 551,353 downwards.
GGACAGGGTAGTTGTAACCAGGGGAATAATTTAAAACGTATGGTAGCCGTATGAGGACATTACAAGGAAACAGAACTCCAAACGAAACAGGTACATCTATCAGTTTGGCCCAAGGTAAGACAATTACATGTACTGCATGTTAGTAAACTTATGAAGTACTCAGATGGAGATGGAAGAGTGCAATGTCCTTGCAGAGACAGTGTGGCCAAAGCTACTATAAATTTTAATTCCACGCACACCTGGAATTCCACACCTAAGAATTGAGAGGAAAGAAATGCTCAGGTGAGTTGTCTGTATGTGGTATTTGCTTCTGCACTGCTTATGATAATGAAACAGCAACATTTTTGTCCAATACAGAGAACTGGTTAAATTGGATACAACTATGAAAGAAGCAATTAGCTCTATTATTGAACTAACAAGATAGTCACAATATGTTTTGAGGAATAAGTTGATTGTAAAATCAGAACAATAGCATGATATTGATTGATTCTTTGAAATTGCATATATTTTGATTGTATTCAGACCCCCTCTCCCATCTCCTCTCAGATTCACCCCTACATTTCATAGATTTGAGACAGGGTCTCCCTGTAGCCCTAGCTGGCCTGGAACTTGCTATGTAGACCAGGCTGGCCTCAAACTCATAAAGATCCACCTGCCTCTGTCTCCCAAGTGCTGGGATTAAAGGCGTGCATGCACCACCATGCCTGGCATATGTCCTTTAATTTTTAAAGGGATATTGAATCTAATTTGTGGTTCTCTAAAGTGTGGCTCCATCCCCTGGTCAACCTGTCATCTCACACTTAAAGAAAATCGATTCACCCTCTCCCAGCACTTATCAGTAGCCAGCAGTTCCTCGCTGGGGCTAGACCTTTGTGCTCGTCTCCCCCATGCTGGGCTTGTGCTTGTGTAGGTCTTGTGAGTGTTTTAACAAGTTCTGTGGGTTCATATGTATAATTGTTCTGTTGTGTCTGGAAAATACAGTTTCCTTATATTTATTCACATCAGGCTCTTAAAATCTTTTTGTCCCCTCTTCCACAATGATCCCTGAGCCTTGAGAGGAAAGGGTGTAATATATGTGTCTCATTTAGGGCTGAACACTCTGCAGCCTCTGATCTGCATGTTGACCAGTTGTGGGTCTCTGTGTTAATCACCATCTGCTGCAAGAAGCTTCTCTAGTGAGAGTTGAGAGATGCACTAATCTGTGGAAATAGCAGTAGGTCATTAGGAATTGGTTGATATTATTCCTATTTAGCAGAATAATAGTGGTAGGATCGTCCTAACAGCCTGTGTGTGATCTGTCTAGCCATAGGTTCTTGGCCCTGATAATAGTGTCAGGCATGGGTTCCATCTTGTGAAGTGGATCTTAAATCTACTAAAGTGGTTGGTTACCATAACATTTTTGCTATTATTGCACCAGTGGGCATATCTTGCCAGGCCAGTCCTTACTGTAGCTCACAGGGCTCACAGCTGGGTAAGGTAAGGCTGATGATTATTTTTTTCTTCTGGGGCAGTAGAGATGAAACTTTGAGGTTGGTACTAGGTTGATTTTTCCATGTTTGTTCTGCAACTTACACCTGTAGTTTCTTCAGCAATAGGGTCTTACCATCAAGTTCTGGAGAGCAATGAAAAACAGTGACAATAGTCAGTATTGTTTGAGGGTGTATGGGACCTCCCTGGTCAACAACTCCAAAAGAGGGAGCCCATTGCTGACACTAGGTTTTTTATTTGCTAGTCTAAGGTATCTGGTAGGGGCACTGTCCTTCTGCTATAGGGTAACTCCATTTAAGCTCTTTTTATATTGTCTATGTATATGTTTTAAGAGGTTTCTACAGTAGTAGGTTTTCATATGTCTTTTTCAAAAGACCTTTAATATTAGTTATCCTTCCTCATACTCCCTCCTCTGCCCTGCCCTCACATTCCCAGCCCATTTAACCCTTCCCATCCCATTATTCCCCATGCCTGCTTCATATCACTACATTCACTCTCCTCTCCCAGGAAGTTTTCTCCCCTCAGTGGACCCTAACTAGTCTTCTATCTGTGGATCTTCTTGAAACAAACCTAGCTAAGATTCAAAGCTAGCATCCACATATGGGCAAGACGTGATGTTTTTCTTTCTAGATGTGGTTCACCTCCCTTAGGATGACTGTAACCAGTTCCTCCCATTTACCTATAAATTTCATAATTTCATTTTTCTTAACAGCTGAACAATATTCCATTGTGTAACTGTATCATACTTTTGTTATCCATTCATCAGTTGATGGACATCTAGGTTGTTTCAATTTCCTGGCTATTGTGAATAGAGCAACAATGAACATGGATGAACAGGTATCTCTGTAGTAGGACACAGAGTCCTTTGAGTGCATGCCTGAGTGTTGTGGCTGGATCAATTGGGAAGATCTATTTCTAGCTTTTTGAGGAACTTCCACAATGATGATGATGGATGAGTCCCCTTTCTTCCACATCCTCACCAACATTTGTTAGTTTTTGCATGTTTGCTGGTTTGTTTGCTTTTTATTTGGATTTTAGCCATTTTGACTGGGGGAAGATGAAATTTCACAATAGTTTTATCTGCATTTCCATGATAACTAGAGAATGATGTTCTTAAAGGATATGTTAAAATGTTATCAGGAGCTGGGTGTGGTGGTGCACATCTGTAATCCTAGCACTCAGGAGGTGGAGGCGTTCACATCCAGCCTAGGTTACACAGCGAGACTTTAACTCAAAAAAAAATGTTGACAGTTATTTTTGTCTGGTAGGATTGTAGGTGGTGACTTTTTCTTTTCCGTGTCTATGATTTCTGGTTCTCTCTTTGGTAGTCAAGTATTATTTGGTTATTAAAAAATATTAAAAAAGAAATAGTTTTTAATTTGATAAGCTTCTTGATTTGGTTGTTTTTATTACTAGTGAATTTCAACAATTTTTTATGTTTATTCATTTAAAAATTTTTCTTTTATTATTATCATATGTGTATGCATGAATGTCATGGTGTACTTGTGGGGACCAAAAGGCAACAGCCTGTTCTCTCCTTTCATTGTTGGTTGGGGATCGAACTCAGTTAATCAGGCTTGAGAACAAGTGCTTCTACCCATTCAATCTTCTCCTTATTTATTTCATTAATCTTTCTTTCTTTCTTTCTTTCTTTCTTTCTTTCTTTCTTTCTTTCTTTCTTTCTTCCCTTCCTTCCTTTCTTTCTTTCTTTCTTTCTTTCTTTCTTTCTTTCTTTCTTTCTTTCTTTCTTTCTTTCTTTCTTTCTTTCTTTCTTTCTTTCTTTCTTTCTTTCTTTCTTTCTTTCTTTCTTTCCTCCCTCCCCCCTCTCTCCCTTCCTTTCTTTCTTTCTTTCTTTCTTTCTTTCTTTCTTTCTTTCTTTCTTTCTTTCTTTCTTTCTTTCTTTCCTAGGGTCTTACTGTTACACTGGCTGTCCTGGAACTTGCTATGTAGACCATGCTGGCCTTGAATTCATAGAGATCTGCCTGCCTCACCATGCCTGGCCTATTTGTTTCTTAATAAAATGTAGAGTTCTGTATTTTCAGATGAAATGTTACAGTTAGAAGGGAGTTTAGTCCTTTCTGAATTGAGCAAGTCTAGAACTCTCATTTTGTAGATAAGGATCAGTAAGTTAGGGAGGTTATATGATCCACTTGTATTTCAGACAGATTTGTAGCTCATGTCTGATTCCTCAGGCCATTGATATTTTTCTCTTACAGTTTCTTATCTCCCTCAGATCAGGTCTTGGTACCTTGTAGATGCCTTTCTGATCTTCTAATGTATCAATTAGAGATTAATTTGCAAAGCATAATTACTAAGGATTTGTTTTGTAGACAATTTAGAAACAAATGCCAAATTATGTAAGTTTATATGCATGTGTGTGTTTGAGAGAGGTCTTCATGGAACAATTAGATCTACACAGTAGAAGGAGGAACTTGGGTTGGGTCTGGGGCCTTGACCAAGCTTTGGGTCCCTAGGTAGGTTACCTAAATTTTTCTGCGATTTGTATGTAAATGGTCATAAATATCCTCCTCTCCAAGTTGTGAAGAGGATCCATGCTTGAAAAAGGCCTGTGAGATGCTCGCCCGAGTCTTTTTGATTTGTCCTTACTTGCTCCTTTAGATCCTTTCCTCCAGGCCTTGAGGCTGCAGATATATGTCCCATATTTGTTGTTGTGGTTTCTTCCTTTATGCCAACCCAGTAGAAAGCTGGTTGTTAGGGTGGAATGCAAAAAGAAAGTATAAATATTTGCATACAAATTACTTCAGAGAACTGGGGAGGGGGCCTTCCTGGAGTAGGAAAGTTAAATTCCCACCAGCCAAAGGGCAGAAGTAAATTTGGGCATCATATGGGACAGAACAGTCAGTTATCTGGATAAGGGTTATGATTTACTGGGAGCCAAACACTTGTGAGTCTGGAGGAAAATGAGTCTTTTAGTGAAGGGAATCTTGGAGAATGATGCATGAGGAAGGCTGACTTGCCATTAGCTTGCAAACCGCTCTGGGTGAGGGATCTGCTTTTTCCTGTCTGCGCTTGGTCACCAGCTTCCTTGAGAAACTTCTAACATTCTGTGCTTAGGTGCACCGTGCATTCTGAGGCTCTTTTATAGGCTCTTGCAACCTGGAACCTATTTCTGTGAGTTTTCGGGTTTTGCCTCCAGCACCGTTTTGATAACCTCCCCTCTGTCTCTCTGTTCCTGTTGGTCAAATGATAGGTCCTCTGCGTTGATCTTCTCACTTTTTCTTTTTTTGTTCTGTTTTCTGCATGACTTCCTCAACTTTATCTTTCAACTGTTCTGTTTACCTTTTTCTTTTGTCCTGTTTTTACATTTTAATGTTTTTCATAGTCCGAATAGTCTACCTTTATCTGAGATAGTGTTTTTTTCTTGGTCTGAAAATGCAAAATTCCAAGAATAATTATTGTTTTCATTTATGTGCCCTTCTGAGCAATGTGATGAAACCTTATACCATTCTGTTCCACCCTGCCTGGGAACACGGTTTTTCTCCCCACTACCCTGCGTATCCACAGGGTATGGGCTTCCCACCTCTTGTGCCCCACCTCTTGTGTCTGTGCAGGTTATTAGCCTGTCTCTGGAGGTGTCACAGTGCTTATGTTTATGTAGCCTAACCCTGTCATGAGACCTGGCTGGTTTCCTGCAACATCTCATAATGAAGGTATGTGGGTACACCACAGTAAGCTAGTCCAAGAGAAAGGAACAGGGAGAGGGAGACTGTTCACATAATTTCTATTGTGGTATATTGTATACGTGTGTTACTTTATTAGTCACTATTTACTTACTTTTCAAAACTCCAGGATTATTATAAAACTGAGAGTAATGGTGTACACATTTAATGCCAGCACTCAGGAGGCAGGGCAGGTGGATTGCTGATGGCCAGGCCAGCCGAGGCTACATAGTAAGACCCTGTCTCAAAAAAACAAAAATAAAGGGCTGGAGAGATGACTCGGTGGTTAAGAGCCTTGGTTGCTCTATAGCCTCTTCTTCTCTGCACATTGGCCAATTGTGGGTTTCTCTGTTAATCACCATCTGCTGCGTAAGGAAACTTCTCTGGTGAGAGTTGAGAGATACAGTCAACCTATGTGTACAGGTTGCATTGAAGATGTGTCACTTAAGGTTAAGCATCTCACAGGCACTTATTTTCTGAGTTTGATCAGTTCTGGAACTCCGTAATAGTCTCCATCTATTGCAAAAAGAAGCTTCTTAAATAAGGTATAAAAGGTACACTTGTCTGTAAATACAGGGATACATATTTAGAATAAATTAAGAAATTACATTGGTCTAGCAAAAGTAGATTTTACTCTAGGATCTGAGACCTCTCCAGCCATGTGTATTAGGTTATGTGTACAGTACCACACATGAGTTCTTTCCCATTGAGTGGGCCTTAATTACAATTAGACAGCTGCTGATTACTCCTAAGATAAAAGTGCCACTACTGCACCTATAGTGATGGTTTGCTGGGCCAGTCAATATTGTTTATTAAACTTTACAATTGAAAAGGACCATTGATTGGTTTTCTCCTTTGGCAGCTGGCATAGTATCCTCTGATACCATGAGCATTAGTCTTCAGGAAGGAGGCTTCCAGGTCAGTTACAGCTCAATTGCTCCAAGTCCTGTATATTTAATCTCTTACTCTGCTTATTTTATAAATTAAACCTTATTATAGTTATTTCTGCTTAAGAAAAACACATAAGTGGCTGGAGAAATGGCTTGGCAGTTAAGAGCACTGGTTGCTTTTGCAAAGGATCCAGATTCAGTTCCCAGCACCCACATGGTGGCTAACAACCATTCATAACTCCAGTTCCAGGTGATCTGATGCTCTCTTCTGACCTCCATGGGCATTGCACGACATGGAGGCATTTACATACCTGCAGGCAATACACTCATACACATAAAATAAAAATAATGAATAAAAAAGGAAAACATACAATACATGGGTTCAGAACTACTTGTAATTTCAGGGAGGTCTGGGAACATGCCCCTGTGGATAAGGACAATCATCGTGAAAATCTATCCCTCTCAATGGCATCCTGTTCTTATTTACTGAGTCTAATGACCTATAACAAATCTTTCTGATGATATTAAAATGGTTTTGTGCATGTGAAGGAAGGTCTCTTTTAGTGTTTCTAGCTTGTGCTTCTTTTTGAATGTTTATAGTGATCTTAAATATTGGAAATTTTTCTCAAGTGCTTGGTGACTGTTGACTTCATATTTTATAATGAGATAAAAACGATGAGTGAAAACTTCACATTTGTGGGCAGACCTTGACCAGTGGGGAGGTGGACTTCACTGTCTACTGATAAAGAGCTTGGTTTTTCAGTTAAGGGTGCCTTAAAAAACTCTTCTATGATCTATGTATTTCAGAGAATGGAATCCTTTAATTTTTTCCCCTGGGGATTTAACTGTTGCTCTCAGAATTTTGAGAGCTGCTTAGGGAAGTAGTCTGGATACTCCTCATGACTCAGAACACTGGCTTTCATTTACTCTGTTTCAATAAGACATCTAGCTCATCCTTAGTCTCAGTAATCAGGATTTCTAGGTGACCTCAAATTAATATAAGCCAACATATGGGATCAGATGAAGAAAGTGAAATGAGATAGTAATGATGATGGCATCTTTCCAAAAAACCAAAACTAAGTTAATGTGCTTTTTATTTTGTAAATGGATCATGATTGATGATGATGATGATGATGATGGTGGTGGTGGTGGTGGTGGTGTGTATGTGACCCAGGTCCAGAAATACCAAGACACATGTGTAGAGATCCAGGACAACTTTTAGGAGTTGTTCTCTCCTTCTACTGAGGATTCTAGGGATTGAGTTTAGGCCATCAATCCTGTGCTTATGTAATCCTGCTGAACCACCATCAGGGTCTGTGTAAATGCTCTTCTTATAAGCTAACCATCCCAAACAGTTGGCTTATGTCCTATGCATGGTATTTAATAATCTCATTATACCATTTGGGCCAACTTTAGAGCAGGATTGTTAGAACTTTAGGTGACACATTGTACAAGACCATTGGCAAACTGGAAGAGGGTGGGGAGAACAGTGGAGCATCTAGAACAGACGTTGGCACACTATGGCCTGAAGGTCAAATCGGACCAGCCATCTGATTTATACATCAGTTTTTATAGAATGCAGCCATACTTGCTCACTTCTCCATGGTAGAATTCATGCTAAAAGTGCATTTGAGGAGTGTGATAGCAACGATGCTTGTAAAACCTTATGTATTTACCCCCTGGCCTTCACAGAATGTTCACAAACCTCTGATCTAGAAACCAGATTCTGCATTGCATGTTATGAAGGAAATGGAGATTTAGTTTGGGCACCAGTGTGAATAGATGAATTATGTAATAGTTAATTCAAATAGTGTCCAAGTTGCACTTGGTAGTACTAGCCTGTAATCCTATCACTGGGAAGGCCAAGGTGGGAGGATCAAGGCAAAGATTGTGAATTCAAGGTTAGCCTAGGTTATACTGTGAGGTCCTGTCTCAAAAATAAACCATTGAGCCTGGTGTATTGGCACACACCTTTAATCCCAGCACTAAGGCAGAGGCAGGCGGATCTCTGTGAGATCCAGGCCAGCCTGGTCAACTTAGTGAGTTCCAGGCCAACTAGGGCTGCATAGTGAGAGCCTGTTTCAAATAAGACCAAAACAAACAAACAAACAAACAAACAAACAAACAAACATACAAAATCAACCAAAACCCAAACCAAAAGTAAAAACCCAAGCTGATGAGATGGCTCAGCAGGTTAAGGGTATCTGTTGCCAAGCCTGATGACCTGAGTTGAATCCTCTGGCCCCACATGGTGGAATGAGAGGAACAGCTCCTGTAAGTTGTCTTTTACCTCTACTCACATGCTGCGGCATGTGCACCCACATGCATACACATACCACACATGCAAACAAACAACAAATAAGTTTAAAAAAAACCCTAAAAATGAAGGATAAAAAGAAAGGTCTAATATTTATTGAGTACTAACATGTACCTAGCTATTGTATACATACATTTTCGTATTTAATAGTAATCAAGGAATATTTTTCTGATTAGGCTATATGCTCTGTAATGTCAAACTTCTAGCTCCAAAATATAGAATAGAGCCTAGTAAGCATGGGCTTTCAGAGCAGGTTTATTAAGTAAGCAACAGTGCTATTATGGTAAAGAGATGAACACCCTTCTTAGAAATCCAGACAGAAGTTTCAGGGAAACTGATTTCAAGTCATCAAAGAAAGCTGTTTCCAAGTTTTATCAGCTCCTCAGACTGTGACCCTGTTGACCTGTGGCAGAAACTTTAATAAGAGTTAGGGACTCTCAGATGTCTTCTGATCATCATGTGCGCACCCTTGAAGGGCATGCTGGACCTCAGCCCCACCTCTTCTCCCTCTTTCACTTCCTGACATAATATGAGGGCTTCCTCTGCCATGTACTTCCACCCCCGTGTGCTGCCTCATCACAGGCCCTAAAGCAATGAGCCTACTGACTGAGTTCAAATAAAGCCTTTCTTTTTTTATCTTGTTTTCCTAGGTATTTGTTATAGTACCAGAAAGTTGACCAATACAGGTGGCTACATTCCTGAAAGGGTTCACAAAAGCCTGACTACTCATCTAGTAAATGGTTAATGTGTGCAAGTTTCTTGCCCTGGGTACCCAGATGAGCTAAATAAAATTTTAGCTTCTAGAATTCTATTATTTCGAACAAGAAGAGAATGCTCAGTGCTCAGAGTTGTGTAGTTCTCTTTCCACTGTATCATGCCCACTTCCTGTAGACTATCCAAAGAGGAGATATGGAGAAAGCACTTCAATGATGATCAGGAGAACTGGGGATATAATTCCTCTTCTGCAACTAATTTGCCATGTGAGCACAACATTTTAATCTCTCAGGGCCTAAGTGTCCTGCAGTGAGGCTGTGGTAGTAGATAATCTCTAAATTTTCATTTGGTTCTATAATAATTGTATCCACGGATTGGCAGAGCCCTTCCTACTGAAAGGACAAGGCAGACTAGTTGAAACAAGATGTTTCCTTGTTATATGTTGCCAGACTATTAGGGTATTGCTTTGAAAAGTATTTTGCCACCTCCCAACCCCATCTCTGGTCTCAGCTACCCCATTCCCACCCCTTTCTACGGCCCTGTTCTTACTTTGCTCTCTGCTACTTCCTATTTTGGAAATTAAGTCAAACCAGACTGTAATTTTAGCCTTTCTTTAGTTTGCTGGAGGCAAGTTCTTTCTTATTAAGTTTCTTCTCATTTGGCTATTAAAGAACTTGGAGAAGTTCAACTCTTGGGATGTTGGGGGTATTAACACTAACCCTGGAAAGGTGACGAGGCCTCCTTTATTTAGTCCTTGTGAAACTCAGAGAGCTCATATTTCTCATGAGAGAACATTTTATTCTTGATGGTAACAGTTTCAGTTCTCGGAATGAGATACCTCCCCATTTCTCTCTTTAGCTTCTTTAGAAAATTTCTTTTCCAAAATGATGGCAAAATTTAACCTTAAAGAGACCGTCGCATTGGCAGCATTTTTTCCCTGCACCCCATTCATGTAGACATCAAAGTACTAACTGTGAGCTCCATTTATCTGTAGGCTTTTATTCAAACCTTACCAAGCTTTGAAAATTTCATTCGACTTCATATCCAGCTACTTGACAGTTGCCTGTATTCTACACTATATTTGACTACATAGCCCATATTAGTTCTGAGCAGCCCTAAAAACTGCTGTGTCATGTTAAGAACTACTTTTAGCCCAAGGCATGTCAATGCGTTTTGCCAACTTCCAACCGATTTTCATCCAGAAGATTAGCAAGGCCGCCACATGGTGTTCTTTCTTACAAAGCGTTATTGCCTGCATTATGGCTAGGACCTGATGTGGTGACATTAATTCCAAATCTGCAGAATGGTACTCTTAATTCTGCCTGGATGGAGAGCAACTTGAGCTCTCTGCATAAGCCTTTTATTTTAGGAATACCATTCTCTGTCATCATCTCTATTAAGAAACTTGGTCAGTTGTTAGGAATTTTATCCTTCCCCTGAAAAATAATATTCTTTCTTTTCGCTTTGAGATGCCCAGAATTTACATCCTCAGTGAATAATCTTCAGCATTGATTTAGTTGCTGAATATCCTCCCTAGACATGTTTTAATTATTCATTAGAAAGCTATAGGAGTTCCAGCTAAAAATGGAGCCTGGCTAGCAGCCCCCCATGAAGTCTTTCTCAACTTCCCTACTAAAATGGCTATAGAGACAGAGGGAGAAAAATGGGTAAGTTAAGCACAAAAGCAAAAGCAATGGCCAATATAATTTCAAAATCAGGGAAGAAGCTATGCAACTACAAAGAGCAAGGTTGAGACATATCCACTCAATGTTTCACTAGTACACACTGGCAGCTTTACTACACAACACAGAATTGCTTTGAAACAGGGAGGGAAGGTACTGTGTCCTCACCATCCTGCCCATCATCACACCTGGAGACTTAAGACTGGCACTGTTGAGAATCTGGCATGTGGACTTTTATCGATATGGACTGATTTGTGAGGCTGAGAGTACTGACATACTATTCCACACCTAGAAAAATAAAAAAAATTCAGAAAAGTAGGTGGATGGTAGGTCAGGTTTGGCTGGTGAACCACTGCAATTCTGAGGACAATTTCTTGGTATTTCAACTGCATTGGAAACAAAAATAAAAAGAAGACAAGAACCGTGGTAACAGCACATGCTGGGAATTATTGATTTTTATGTGCATTGCAGAGTCACAGGATCAGGAAATCAGATCGTGCTTGTGGAGCAAGATGGAACTTTAGTAGAAAAGATATGCCATGTAGAAAACTGAGTCTTGAGGCAAATGCTGTGCACATCTAACACACAGCAGAGACCAGGGAGCCAGAGCTTTCCTGGAGGTTTTCAAGGAGGGTTTCCTCAGTGAAAGGCAAAAGACTCAGAAGCTGAGGAGTGGAGTATAAATATATGAATAACTGGCATTCCTGAAGAAAATACTAAAACAAATGAAAAGAGCCACAGTAATTAAAGAAGAAATAGGAAAAAAAATCACCAACAGAAGTAAAACCCAGATTGAAAATAATCATTGTGTTCCAGACAAATCAATGAACAAAGGCACATGATGACGTATCTTGGCAACAGTTTTAATTCACAACCATAAGAAAAAATTTTTTTATAAGGATTTAAGCAAAGGAAGCAAAGTACCTAAAAATATAACAAAAATCTGGCTGTTCTCTGGCTTTTACTCTAAAGACTTAAATTTAGAAGAAAATGATGTATTGTATGCAAAGTTTTGACAATCAAAGTTATAAGTTTCTGCTTTTATACCCAGCCTAGTCATCTTTAACTTGTGAAATAACAGAAAGATATGTCAGATATATAAGGACTCGGTAATGTGTCCCCCTTTGAAAATGATTACGTGAAAGGAAAGTAATGAATGGTCTTCCCCAGGAACTGTCCTTAGGGTTAAAACCAAATAAACAGAGACATGTAAAATTTATGCTTAGAAAAAAAATGTTTGGTCATAAAATCCTTAATCTAGAGAAGAATCTTTCTTGAAAACCAAAATTAAAAAGTTATAATTAAGAAAAAAAAGGGAAAAGTTCTAATTCATGTTTTAAGAAGTCATAAAACAAATGAAAGAATAAGAAAACAGTAAAACAGAACAAGATGAAAGGGTAAAGGTCTGGTATGTCAGCTGTAGTTGTAAAACTTCAGATGAACTATATTTTAAAAAGGAATATATGATTTTTAAAAAGATATGAAATTTGCAGCTAGAGAAATGGCTCAGTGGTTAAGAGCATCAGCTGCTTTTACAGATGACCTGGGTTCAGGTCCCAGTGCCAACATGGTGGCAAAAAAACAGCCATACCTCCAGTTCCAGGAGATCTGACACCCTCTTCTGACCTCTGTAGGCATTGAGAGATACAGGTACACTTACATACATGAAGGCAAAATGCTCTTGCACATAAAAATAAATAAAAAAAGATACAAAATTCAACTAAATTCTGTTTCTAGAAACATAGCTAAAGTAATGTAATATAAGGAATTTAAAGTAAAAGAAAAAAGAAAAAATTTGTTTTGTAAGGGATATAATTCCAAATGAGTAAGCAGACTAAACATTCCGTTGAGGTGTGTATTGTAAAAGTTGCTCAAAATGTAAATAAAAATTAGTTATTGTAGGTTATATTTAAACTTTGTTAAGAAAATGACTTTTTCTATTTTAATTTCTATTTATAACATCATTTACTTTCTTTTTATTTCTATTTATTTTAATTTCTATTCAATTATATCTGTTTATTCTTTGTATTTTATGTCTCTATGTGGATATTTTAAACTTTTAAAAATGTTAGTTACTCCTTTACAGAAATTCATCATTAACTCTTAAAGAATGATTCTTTACAGACATCAATAGCAGAAATTTTACAAATTGCATGTTAACCATAGCATAATTAAAGCTAGAAATCAACAATTACATTTACATTAAAAAAACCATCTTTGATTATAAAAGCAGTTTGAGAAATAATTCTTATGGCAAGCAAGAAATTAAGAGTATATCATTAGCCAGCAGACTTAGACTAGTGTCTCCAAATTTCCTAAATTCAGGCATTCCCAATTATAAAGATGTAGTTAAGGATTACTTGAAAATGATTTGTACTGAGGTATGATGTACATGCAATAAAATATAAGTATAATTTGATGCATTTTGATAATATATGCATTTGCAATATAGATTAACTTTATTAAAAATGGACAGAGAATTCAAAGTTAGTATATTGCAGCAGCTGTAAGAATTTCAGCTCCTTTAACTTTACCAACATTTGCCATTTGCTTTGAAGTTTTTTCCTTCACTCTACCTCATCTCATTGTGAATTAAATTTACATTTTCCCTGAAGAATAGTGAGATGGGGTACTTTTCCATGTGCTTATCAGCTGCTCATGCATCAAGTCTCGGTGTTTATTAATTTAATTTCTGATTTGTAGGAGAATGTATTGTAAATACTTCCAGATGTGTGTTGTAAATGCCGTTTCCCTGTCTATAACGTATCTTTTTATTTGATGGTATCTTGATAAACAGAAATTTTTGTTTAGATAAAGTTGAATTTAGTAATATTATATGATTTGTGCTTTTGTGTATGTGTATGTATATATTCTTCTACGCATGTGCATGTAGGTGTGCATGTATGCGTGTGGAGACCAGAGGTTGATGTCAGGGGTCTTCATCAGTCACTGTCTACCATATCTGTGGAAACAGGATCTGTCACTGAACCTGGAGCTTGCCTATTGGACCAGACTGACTGGCAAGCCAAGCTCCAGTATAGTGCTGGCTCCATCTCCTCAGTACCTCATCAGAAGCTTACACCACCACACCTAATTTTTATGTGGGTGCTAGGGATCCAAACCCAGGTCCTTATGCTTATGCAGCAAACATGTGACTAACTGAGCCATAGGTCCAGCATGCTTAGTGCCTCTTGATATACCAAAGTTGTAAAAATATTCTTCTAAGATTTATTTTAGAAGCTTTACATTTTTTTGTAAACATTTAGGAATATTGTCTAATTCACATTAAGTTTTGTTTGATGTGAGGTAAGGGCTTGAGATTCAGTTTGTTTATTACAGTTATTTAATTTTCTTTATTCCACCCATGGCAGAGATTTCTCTTCCCCTGGTAATTTGTGGGCATTATCGTGACCGACCACAGTAGGTATATTTGTGGATTCTTTTTGTTTCATTGATCTTTTTTATCTGTCTTACACTAATATCACATGCAGTGTTGATGCAACCTTATTGTAAGTCTGTTTGTCTGTCTGTCTTTTTCTCTCCCTCTCTCCCTTTGTCTATGTCTCTGTCTTTCTTTTCCCTTCCTCCCTCTCTCTGTC
>NW_008354705.1:526246-536857 GCF_000622305.1 Nannospalax galili | reverse complement strand
CTCCCTTCCTCCCTCCCTCCCTCCCTTCTGATTTTATAAAAGATATGAAAAGATTTGCTTCCTTCCATGAAGTACTGTTTCATCTGGAGGGAACAGCTATACAACACTATCTTTTCTTTGGGATCTTGCATTCTTTCCACATTTTTTTTCTTTAATATTCCCTGAACCTTGGAGTAGGGGTAGATGTGTGATTATTTCCTTGCATTTAGGGCTGAGCGTTGGGTTGCTATTCCACATCAGCAGTAACTTATTATCAGAAGTCTTACTTATGATAAGACTCTACGTAACTATAACCCACTACAAAATGAAGCCTCTTTGATCAAGGCTGACAGCAACAGTAATCTGTGGGTATAAGCATAGAGGTTTCGAAGACAATTTGTTAGACACATAATATCCATTTAACAAAAGAACAGTAACAGCCTCCATCAGCACTGGAGCCTATTGACCACTCATACTACAGGATTTTCCTTTGAATTTCATTTTTCTCTTATGGAACTAGCCTTAAATAAAAGAGGAGGGTAGTTGGTTACATCCAAAACAGTTGTGCCACTATTAAGCAGCAGACACATCTTGTTTAGCATGCTAATAGCAGAAACCATTAATGCCATTTCTACTCAGCAGCCAGCATAGCACTTTCCAGCACTGTGAATATGTCAGTAGGGACAGAGTTCTTATCGGAGTCCCAGTCTGATTTCTAATGTCTTGCAACCATCGTGTGAAATGTCTTCAGCAGGAGTCTTGCCATCCAGTTCTAATGTGCAACAAACAGCATTGATGATGGCCTGTATGGGGGCGGGTCTCAGGAGTTTCATGACTACTACCTTGGGTACTAATGCTTTCATTCAGCAACCTTATGGTTCCTAGGAGTACTTTTCCACCCACACAGGGTGCTTTTATTCAAACTCTTTAATTTTGTCTTTTGCTGTTTTTCTAGATACTTTCCTAAACCTGCAACACACTCAAGAGCTAGCATTATGTGATGAAAACTTCTTACAGATAGTGGGAAGGATAACAAAACAAGGCCTCTGAACATCTCATGACAAATAATAGCAGGTCTGTGAAGGTAACCTTGGGGGATGTGCTGGACAACTTGTGTCAACTTGACACACCTGGGTTGAGGGAGCCTCAATTGGGGAATTGCCTTCATTGGACTGGCCTGTGGTCATGTCCCTGGGGTACCTTCTTGATGAGTGATGTGGGAGAGCCCAGCCCACTGTGGGTGGTTCCAACCCTGGGCAGGTGGGATTGTGTTGCATAAGAGAGCAGGCTGAGCAGGGGCCAGAGGAGCAAGCCAGTAAGCAGTGTTCCTCCATGGCCTGTGCTCTAGCACCTGCCTCCAGTTTCCTGCCCTGAGTTCCTACCTTGGGCTCCATGATGAACTGTGACCAGGGTGATGTAAGATAAATAAGCCCTTTCCTTCCCAAGTTGGTAGTGGTCAGAGTGTTTGGTCACAGCAATGGAGAAACAAACTAAGACAGAGGAATACTCTGAAGGTTAACTGGCATTTATTCCAAACAAGTGCCAGTTTTTCTTAAGAGTCAGCAGGGAAAGTGATAAGCAAAAATTAGTAATATCCAATGCAGCACAAAAATATATCATCACTAGTATTACTAGTTCCATCAAAAGAGCAAGGTTGGTGTAGTGATGCACACTTTTAATACCAGCACTTGGGAGGCAGAGGCAGGCAGATCGCTATGAGATTGAGGCTAGTCTGGTCTATGTAGTGAGTTCCAGACCAGCTGGGGCTACAGGGAGACACTGTCTCAAAACAACCAAACAAAATCTAAAAGAAAAAAAGGAAGAAAGAAAGGAAGGAAGGAAGGAAGGAAGGAAAGAAGGAAGAAGGAAAGGAAAAAAGAGCAGGCTGTGGCATGGACGGGTTACAATGCCCCGTTTAGCCCTTCCCATAATGCGTAATAGTTTTCCATGAGTCATATAACCTTCTCATTTTGGAGAACTGCCATGGGGTTTCTGTGTATCTCTGCAGGGCCTGCTTGCACTGCTCAGCTTTGGTACAGTGCCAAGGAGAAGTGGAACCATGCTTGCACCTGCCATACCTACTGCTTGAGCCGATTCAGAGTCTGACAGGTTCTGGATTGTTTTTACTGTCACTCTCCATCAGCTATAACTGGCTGCTGAAGGGCCTTGTGCTGGGTGAACAATATCTACCTCATGTATACTTTCTTGAAGGACAGAACTGTGCATAGCATGCTCTGGGAGAATGATTGCCTAACCCTAGAACAAGCTTAATATTCACCTCTACTATGATCACCTCTACTTAAAGATCACACTCTGCTATGGGTCCCACGGTCTCTGTGGAATCAACTTCTTTCTTATCGTTCCTGTTAATACAGTCTTGTCCACTCCCCTGAACTGGGCATCTAACACTGTCTCTTAAGTGCCCAAATTCTCCCAGTATACCCATCCTTTCGCCACTTTCTTCCAGTCCATGTGGACTTCATCCGAGCCTGTCCATTAGGAGCTGATTGTCCTTGTGTTGCTGTGGATTATGCAGCCTTTGTCTCAAGGAGGGATGAGTAATTACTCTGTTTCTCCACTTCCACAGTATTCACACTGACCCCATATTTCTCTATGCCCTACAGCCTCCACAGGCTGGATTGTGAGGGGCTCTTTCATTTCCTTTATAAGTCAAGCAATTCACAAGCAAAATGTTCATTGATCATCATAGTCTTGGATCATTATTGAGGCCCCTGTCTGCGTGGACTTCCCCTTTCCTCTGTCTTAGAAGTTGGACTCGAGGTGTCGCTTTGCCCTTTCCCTCCTACTTCCCAATTCTTTCCATGAATTCCAAGTTGTTGGATGCCAGGAAGGGCTCATTAGCATAGATCAATTCATAATCTCTTTCCCTTGTGTCCCGCCAGCTCTAAGAAACGACAAACGAATGCCTCCAACTCACCTTTCCTTTACCCCAGTTTCCCTGTCAATCCAGAGGCTAATGTGGATGATGGCATCAGCGTGTTTCCCCGTAGCATCCACCTGTCCTTTTTCCATTATGATTCTTCCCCTACATGGGAAAGTTCTTTCTGAGCACAGAGCTCAGCCTTGGTTGCAAATCTCATCACGTATCTAACAGTCTCATAGCCTGCCTTTGATCTTGTCCCATATATGATATTACTTCCAGGAGCAGGGCTGACTCTTGGGAAGTTGTGTCCCTGAAAACTCCCCCTCAGCTTCAGTGATGACTCACAAAAGCAGCATCTCTGGAGTTCCCTGAACAACTTGCATGCAGCTACTCCACTAAATAGTCTCCCAGCAGTCATTCACTACTTACTTAACGTGGAGGATGGGCCTCATGAGGCCTGTATGTTTTGTCATCCTTCAGAACCTTATAACGTTCTCGTTAGATTTGTTAGTCTCTGTCTCCTGGACGAACAGCTCCACAATCGAAGCTCTATTGTTTTTGTGAAAAATTTGTCAATCTCTGCTACATTTAACTGTATCATCTTATATGGGACTGAAATCATCTGCACAGACATGGAAACATTCATGTCAATGTGGTTATAAAAGATTATATTTTGGATCACTTTTTAAATGAAAATACAAAAATAATTTTTAAGTTAAAATTTAGCCGTATGGTGAGCTATCAATGCAAATAATTTCTTTGAGGTGACAATTGGATGAGCATCTTAGCCTTCCATGCACAGATCAGATTACACATATTATGTATTATAATTATGATTATGACTCAATTTACTTTTCTTGTAGGCCATGCCAAGTTTCTTTGACATCTACTGAAAGATTATTCACATTTCAGAAAAGTTAGAATTGTAAAAAATAGCTCGAGTGAATTATAAAATGGAAAAGTTGTAGAATTGCTCAATAGACTAAAGAACTATCTTTTTTTACTCAGATTCATATATTTTCCACTTAATTATAATCAGAAAACAATAGCAATGCTGTTTTTATAACATACAAAGAAACTAAAATGTATAGTCACAACATTCTAAAGGGCTAAAGAAGTCCACAGAGAAAATGTTTTAAGGTTTGCACATGATAAATGATTATTGTAATGGCTTTTGAGAATTGATTATGATAGGCAAAAAAATCTAAATATACAAAAATACTAATGAAATATATATATATATATATATATAGATGATCAAGTGATGTTCTTTGAGACTATAGTTAAACCATAAAAGGCAAGGAAAGAAAAATGACCAAAGAGGAGATGAGACACATCACAACCAAATAAATTTAAATATTTAGCCCCTACCATATTGATAAATGCATTAAAGAGAAATCATATAAATATTATTTTTTCTGTTTTTTTATCTTTTTATTGAATTTTTGTATATTTCGTATGCAGCATCTTAACCATCTTTATACCCCTGCCCCACTGGCACCTCCCATAGTCCCCCCACTGGATTCTATGCATTCTATCATTTGTGTTAAGGTCTATCAAGTCAAGTTAGAGTCCCCAGATGTCCCTCAGTGCAAGTTCATCCGCTGGGGTTACGTTACTCCCTTAAAGAAGATCAATTCTTCCTCACCTGGCAGTAATCAGCTGCCCAATAGTTCTTCGGTTAAGATTCAGACCTGCTGCCCATTTCCACAGTGCTATGCTGGGTTTTTGTCAGCTTGAGTTTTCATGGGTCTTGTGCATGCTGTCACCATTGCTGTAAGTTCATATGAGCAAGGTTCCAGGAGCCTGTAAGACTCTGTTTCCATATGGCCATGTGTCTCCTCCCCTCCCTCATACAATCTTTCCACCCCCTCTTCTGTAATGGTCCCTGAGCCCTGGATGGATGAATTTTAATATATGAGTCCTGTCCAAGGACTCACACCCTGCAGACTCTTACTATCTATACTTTGGCCATTTGTGTTCTTTTGTGTTCATTGCCCTCTGTTGCATGAAGGAGCTTCATTGATGAAAGTTGAGAGAGGCATTAGTATTCTCTCCACCCCTTGTTCTACTATGTTCCATGAAACTTTGGTGTAGAGGTTCCATTTTAGATGTGTTACTTAGGATGGGCATTTCACAGACACTTAATCTCTGTGTGTGATTAGTTGTGGAACTCTGGAATAGTCTCTGTCTGTTGCAAACGAAGCTTCTTTGATGAATGGTGACTGGCATACTGAACTATGGGGGAAAAGGGGAAGAAGGATCGCAAGAGAGGGGGGGACCACAGGAGACAGGTATTATCAAGGGCAAAATGAGGAAAATGGGGGTACTTTAACTGGGAAGGAAGAAGGAGGGTTAAACAGAAAGAGAGAGAGAAAGGTGAAATAAATAATGTTTAGTTGGTGTAAAAAAGTAGAGGGAAATGTATTAGTTCAAAAACCTACTGAAGCCAGGCATGGTGGCACACACCTTTAATCCCAGCACTTGGGAGGCACAAGCAGGCAGATCTCTAAGAGACTGAGGCCAGCCTGGTCTACATATTTAGTTCCATGCTAGCTGGGGCTACAGTGAGACTGTTAAAAAAACCAAAACCAAAAAAACCACAAAAACCTACTGAAAAATTACATATATAGTATCTCTACATGAATCCATATGTATAACTGAAGGATAACAACAAACAGTGCCAGATGGGAGAAACCTCCCTTCTAGCGTTGGCCAGGGTAGACTAAGAGATTCCCAAAATTACACAGGCTATTGTCACAACCCTTGATCGTCTCCCAGAACTTGAAAGTAAGACCTTATTGATGAAGACAAGACATATAGGACTTGGAGCGATGGAGCTAGAACTGACCTGATAGCCACCTCCCTGAAGACTAGCTCTCATAGTTTTGGAGAACACCACACAAGCTACTGAGGTAGAACATCTGTCAATGGTCCAGCTGTAAGGCCTAATAACTACAACAATGACCGGCACCACAAACTCTATAGGGGCAGCAGTGGCACTTTTATCTTCAGGGTAATCAACAGCCACATAATTGGACTTAAAGCTCATTCAATGGGAGGTAAGGTAAACACAGCCAAATGCACATGGCTGAAGAGGTCATAGATCTTAGAGAACAACCCTAAGACTGTCACATCCCCAGACAAATATAATTTCTTACTGTGTGCTAAATATGAATCTTTATATTTATAGACAAGAACTATTTTTAAAAAATAGTAAAAATATGAGCTTTTTGCAATGTATTTAAGAAAATAAAAATTACATATGTAGATTATTAATTATTGAAGCAGGCCAAGCCAAAGGTTTAAAACAGCTACATAAAATGAACAACTTCCTAGGAAGAGATATTAACAACATTATCTCAAATAGATGTAAAAAACACAAACCTTCAGTGACTACTACTAAAGTTACAAAAACCGGCAACTCCTTCCTAGAAATGCATGAAACTAGCAGAATTACAGGTAATCTTTGTAGCCATTTTAATGGATGATCATTTCTATGTATAAACTGCTCCATAATAAATGACGGTGTGCTTCTCAATTAATTTCACAGGCTAACATAGCAATAAGTTGCCACAGAGAGTAAATTAGAAAATTGTAGAAATATTACAATGGATAAAAACTATCCTTTATTAAAAATTTTATAGGAAATTTAAATGTAGCTGCTGGCAACAGGAAGATGGCTATTTTGTTGGCTTATATCAAATTAAACACTGAATTCCTTAAAATGTAAAATAAAATTGAGCACATGGTGGGTTAGTGAAAGTATCAGACTCAGTCCTTAGACTTAAAAAATCAAATTTTTCCATATTGAACCTATATGTCAAGATCTATATGGCTTGATCTCTATATGTATGTGTGCATGCATTCATGTAAGTATGCAAGTATATTTGCATATGCATGTATGTGTATGTATGCATGTTTGCATATATGTATATATGTGCATGTTTATCTTAATGGTCAAGAATTATTTATTTAAAAAACAGCCTCCAGAATTGTTCTTTGAAAAAGGATGAAATTTTAGAAGTTGAACCCATAGTGGGAGGAAGCTTACAGTCCACAAACATCGTTCTTCATTGGGGCTCTTTTCTTCTAGGCCATTTTGTCATGAGAGTCCAGCCTTGCTTCACCACCCACAATGGAAAGAGAAGCTTTATTTTCCATGTTGTGCCAGGATGTCAAGTAGTGGCAGTTTTATTTATTCTTTACTACTGGCAATCTGGGTTTCATTCTCTCTCTCTCTCTCTCTCTCTCTCTCTCTCTCTCTCTCTCATAATTTAAACACACAATTGAGTTCCTGGAGAAGTTCATGTAACAAAAGGCCCTGAGACCTCAGCTCATCACCTTCAGAAAAACTTAGCCTCTGTTCTCAACTATGTCAGGAGGTTCCCAAACTTAATCACCTTAAGGTTTTTTGTTTTTTGTTTTTTAACTTTATTTTTGCTCTATCAGCTGTAACTTGGGGGTTATAATTCTAAGCCCGTGCTCACACAGATGTCCCTGGGCAGGCTCAGTGGGCAACAAAATAAAGCAGACAGGAATGTGAGAAACAGATTTGTGGGGAAGGGTGGGGGTACCTGGGTAGGAGGGCATGGAGGTACCTGGGTGGGAGAGGGTGGGGTACCTAGGTGGGAGGGAGATAAAAGAGGGCAGGGATGGAGTAGCCAGTATGCATTGTATGTGTGATTAAAATTGTCAAGGAACAAATTTAATTAATAAAAAAGAAAAAAATTGTTTAACAAACTTCTAAATAAATGAAAAAAACTTCTCCTTGTAAGCACTCTTGGAACAAAGCACAAGACCTTGGTGTAGTCTGACTAGTCTAAGGTGGTCTTTTCCTTTAAGATTTTACATGTCTGTTCCTACAGTGGGAAGCATTGGCTAGATATTTTTTTTTAAAAGTATAGATGACTGAAGTTGATTTTGGCTCCTAAAACACTTGACTTTTACTGAGGATGGTAAATCTGACTCTTCTCCAGTCTCCTTAATGAACTCGTATTCAGATTATTTCTATGAAACCACAATCAACAAGAGCAAAGTGTAGCTAACGCCCTTGAGTATTTACTTACCGAATAAGCTAAATGTAGTTTTATGCACTTAATACATTTGATTTTCTTTACTCTTCAGGAAGTCCCATAAGCTGGGCCCTACTGTTATCTTAGTTTTGCAGATAAGGAAACTGAAGTAGAGAGAGATTAGGAACTTGCTCAATAGCCTTACCCCCTCTAGAGCGAAAAATGAATTCAAAATGGGTCAGAGACCAAATCAAAAGAGCTAGTCAGACATAGCGTCTCACACCTATAATACCAGCACTGGGGAGGGGTGTGAGGCAAGAGAATTGCTCTGAGTTCAAGACCAGGCTGGACTGCAGATTGAAAACCTGTTGTAAAGCATTAAACTAGACAAATGAACATGTAGCTAAAACCATAACATTCTTAGGAGAAATTATAAGGCTAAATCTTTGTGATTGTAGTCTTGGCAATGATTTCCTAGATATGACATAA
The DNA here is from genome assembly GCF_000622305.1 of Nannospalax galili. NCBI lineage: Eukaryota > Metazoa > Chordata > Mammalia > Rodentia > Spalacidae > Nannospalax > Nannospalax galili. The sequence goes on along the minus strand of NW_008354705.1, from coordinate 528,490 downwards.
AAACTACAGACACACACGTACACACAGACCGACAGACAGACAGAGAGATAGACCCCTTACACACACCTGTCCCTTAACTGAGGAGCTATTGGAAGTCAATGGCTGCTGGGGGAGGGAGAGTCAGTTTTATTTAGTAGGTTGTTCATGTTCCAGCGTTTAGTCCTATACCCAGACCACTAACTGGACTCAGTGGATTAGGAGCAGGAGAAGGAGAAGGAGGAGAAAGAGGAGGAAGAGGAGGTTACAAGAAGATGGGAGGGGAATGTGGGGGGTCTTGGAGAATTTTGAAGGGAGAAGTGGGGTGTATATGGTCTAAATACATTGTATACATGTATGAAATTACCAAAGAATAAATAAAATAATTGAATAAGACTTCATCAAAATTTAAAACTATTTTTTCCTCAAAGGACAAGATTTAGAAAGTGAAGACAGCCCACAGAATGGGAGAAAATATTGGACCCTTATAAGGATCTAACATCCAGAATATATTCGTTAAGGCAACAACCTAATTAAAAATGAGACGAGGACTTCAATAGGACTTTCTCCACAGAAGTGCAAGTGGCCAAGAAGCACACAAAGGCTCAACATCATTAATCAAGGGATTGCAAATAATAAAAGAAAACCCTCACCCAGGTTACCACTGTACACCCACTAGGACAGCAGTGTAAACAACAGAACAAAAACAACATCTACCCCTCCCCGAAAGTAGCAAGTGTTGGCATCAGTGCAGAGAAACTGGAATCCTTTCAGGTTGCTGGTTAGAATGTAAAATTGTACAGCCACTGTGGAAACCGGTTCGGTGGTTTCTCAGAAAATTAAGCATGCAATTATGACATGACACAGCAATTCTACCCCAGGCTGTGTATACTCGACTTAAAAAAGATGCTCAAACAAAAGCTTTTACATAATCCTTCATAGCAATACTTTTTGCAAGAGCCAAAGGTAGAAACACTCAAATGTCTATGAGCTTCATGAACAGGTAAATAAAATGTAGTCATATAACAGAATACTCCTTATCCATAAAAAGGTAAAAAGTAATAAAACTCCAACAGATGATGAGCCTTGAAACGTGAAAGAAGTCAGACACAAAAGGCCACATATCTGATTCCACTGAGACAAAAACAGATTAGGGTTGGATGGCGACCAGGCTATGGTGTTCCTTTTCAGGTGACAGAAGCAGTTGTATGATACCGTGAATGGTTAACTGTTACTGAATTATCCATTTTCAAATGGCTAAAATGGTCATTTTTGCATTGTGTGTATTTTGCTACACTAAAAGGAAAGTTTGCATAAAGATCATACCATTGGTAGGTGAGGGGAGACAGGCTCTGACCTACACACTCTGACTCCAAAATATGGATACATAAACTCACTGTATTTTCCCCTAGTCTACTGAGCACCTTCTCCCTAGTATTCACTACTCAGTATGACCTCTAAGTTTTCTACAAAGTCATAATCTTCCTTGCTATGTTGTCTCAATTCCAACTAACTACAAGAAACAAAACAATATTGAAAACACTTTTTCTCAATTGAAAACCCTTTTTTTCACTTTATTATTTATTTAATAACCACATACTTAGAAGAAGCATTTCATTACAACACCATTGACATATTCAATAACAATTTTCTGAGCTAAGATGCATCTTTTTCAAAATTAGCTATAAATTTTTAGGTTTACAATATTTTACTCAGTATAAACCCTATAAGACATAAAATTAAATGAGGTTTTAGCCTTTAAAAAAGATCTCCATTTTATTATTAAAATACACAGTTCCATACAGAAAAATTCATTTTCAATGCAATTGACATTAAGATGTTTACACATGCATTTCTAATCTCTATATATCAGACTATTACTAGTGACAGTCGGTTACTTTCTGAGCTCCTTGGAATCTGAGCATGGATATAAACTCAGGTAGATTTCAATGATAATGTTTTTCACATCTACTAATTATTAAGGAACACATTTTTATGCTTTGAAGAATTATTTTTTAGTTTATTTTTTTAATTTTTTTAAACTTAATAACCACATGATTAGAAGAAGCATTTCATTACATCTTTAACATATTAAGTAACACAGTCCAGAGCAAGAGTACATCTCTTTCACAAGTGGCTGTAAGTTTCTAGGTTCACAGTTGAATTAATACAATTATACAATATTGAACTCAGTATAAACCCTATAAGACATAAAATTGAATGAGGTTTTAACCTTTAAAAAAGATCTCCATTTCATTATTAAAATAC
>NW_008354705.1:481145-525921 GCF_000622305.1 Nannospalax galili | reverse complement strand
TGTTCCTCATCTAGCAGTATTCAGTTGTCAGTATTCCTTTGGATAAGATTGGGGTCTGCTGTTCAATTTCCCAGTTCTCTGCTGGGTTACTATCTGGGAATCCCTTTGGCCACCCTGGCCAACAACTCAGAAGGAGGTATCGCCTGTGTGGCATTGTTGCTTGCTATGTAGACTTTAACTATACATATGGTCTCATATGAAATTATATTGGCCCCTTTAATCTTTGGTTATCTTTCCTTTTGGGTGTTTAAGGCCACACAGGTGGTCCAGATAAACCGATTTATTTTTACTCTTAAGGTCATTTAAGGATCTGTTCCTCAGGGGTCACATGGGCTTGGGAGGAGCCCCTGGCTCCTTTTTTTTACCAGTTCCACCTATGTGAAGATAAGTCAAAGTAACTTCTAACTATTCTTCTCTACTTCTTATTGACCCCTCTGTAATATCCAGGACACTTGACTGCATGTGGTAAGAGCCTGCTTAGCTTAGACAAAAAGAGACATTTCATGGAAGGTTCACCCAGGGCAAGATGTGTAGGGCTGGTGATGGATTCTGGTGTCAGGCACCTGACTGTCTGTGGTACTCCCCTCCTTTCTCTGCATCTGCTGTCTTTACTGATTATTCTTTTAGGTTCATTCTCTGATTGTTTTCCAAAACATAGCTGCTAGTGGCTTCTGGGGTCACCTTCCTGCTTTACCTTTGAGTGAGCCTCATTCTCTTCTAACTTCTGTTTGAAAAGTTCTAGTAGGAACTTGATTAGCCTGATTGGCTGCATGCCCATCACTTAGTTCAATAAGTCCATGAATTTATGTGTGAGCACTGGATTTGGAGTCCTGATGGAACCATGTTCTTTAGGTGGATCTAGTTTACTAGAAGTGTGCTGTCCTTCCCCAGAAGATCCAGACAAATCAAAGAATAAACTCTCACTACACCTACTAGAACCATACATCGACACCTCACACACAATGCCCATAAATAGCACATATGTGTCTAGGTGACCCAATTTGGCACTTTGAATTGTAATTTCTATTGGACTCCAAAGAATGAGTAAATCACTTGATTTAGCTAATTTGTACAGTGCCTCACCATTGCTAAGAGGAACACTTTTCTTTATTATTAAAATATTTTATATATTTTTATTTTATGTGCATGAGTGTAGTGCCTACATGCATGTAAGTCAACCTGTGTCATGCAATGCCTGAAGAAGTCAGAGGAGGACATTGGATCCGCTGGAGCTGGAGTTATGGGTGGTTGTTAGCCTCCATGTGGGTGCTGGGACTTGAACCTGAGTCCTCTGAAAGAGAAGCCAGTGCTCTTAACAACTGAGTCACCTCTCCAGCTCTTTCTTCTTTATTATTAAAGGTTAATTTAAAAAATATTTTATTTATTATTTTTATTTTGTATGAGTGTATTGCCTGCATGTATGTAAGTGCACCATGTCATGCAATCCCACAGAAGTCAGAAGAAGGTGTTGGATCCCCTGGAATTGGAGTTATAGTCAGTAGTTAGCTGCCATGTGGGTGCTGGGAATCAAACTCTGGTCCTCTTCAAGAGCAGTCAGTGCTCTTAACCACTGAGCCATCTCTCTAGATTAACTCTTATTATTTATTTATATGTATGTGTGTGCCTGAGTGTATGTACATATGTGTGTGAGTGCCCACGGGAGCCAGAAGAGGGTATCAGCTCCCCTGGAGCTGGAGTTACAGGTGGCTGTGAGCTACTCAATGTGGGTGCTGGAAACTGAATTCTAGTCCTTTGGAAGAGCAGCAAGTGCTCTTAACTGTTGAGCTGTCTCTCTAGCACCAGGAAAACCCAGATTTCCATTTAAGGTACCATCTTGCCTTTCCCTGATTTATGAACAAGGCACTCCAACATACTCTCACCCTCACTCTGTTTCATTTCTTAATCCATTGCAAGCAGCCTTCCTCACTCACCACTCCACTGACCTACTCATGAGAAACCTCTAAGTGTCAGATTCTGTAATCACCTCTCAGTATTCATCCTATAAAATATTTGATTTCAGAGGTTCTTCTCTGTTAATATGCTGGTAATTTTCTGTCCCCTCTGACCACTGCTCCTCAGTCTACCTGTCTGACTCTGCTTTGGTTTTGCCTTAGACTTGGATCTGTTGCAGTTTCCTCAAGCACAGGTCTTTCTACCTGCCCTCTCATACCTGCCCTCCTATGGAATGGGATGTGCTCCCAAAATGTGAATAGCTGTAATCCCCAACTGCCAGCTACTTCCTGGTTTCTCTGTAGCTACACAGAGTGAATCTGTGTGACTCTAGATACACAGAATGACACAGTGACTCCGTAGATACTATAGCCCCAAGGCTTGTTTTACTTTTATTCAGAACATGTCTTATTTGTAAGAGAAACTCAGAGGATTCAAACTACTATTTTTTTTGAAATCTTACTGCACTTTCAAGGTCAAGCTGAGTTACTTCCTTTAGGAAATCTCCCCTCAATCTATTGAATTGAGTCATCACTTGAGATCTTATGTTGTTTTAATTACACCGTTTTCATGGATTTCTACTATATCAGGTTGTGCCATATTCCGATGATTTGAAAGGCACTTGGAGGCAAAGACCAGCCCTTTCACCCTCTTCCTGTCGCCTGCTCACTTCTGAGCATAGGATCTTGTAGACAGAGGAACAGTCAGAAATGGTTCTAATTCTGGCTGCTGAACTGAACGAGAACAAGAGGTGGGGCTTGATGTGCCAAATAGGTAGTTTTAAAACACATAAAAGAAAGTGTTCTTTGACACAGCAGGGAGTTGACTTATTATCTAGGTAGAATTCATTTGAAAAAACACACAGAATTTAACCAAACTTAAGTTTAGAGAACTGCATAATGTGTAACCAGGGGAAAATGGGGACATGCCTACCTTTGAAGTGGGGGCCACGCTTGACAATGGTCATGACTGCTTAGGATTGTCCTGGCTCGCGGAGGACATCTAGTCACTCACAGATTTGGCGACCGTTCAATTAGTCTGCTCGGTTCAGATCACCATGCTTGCTAATACCCGCTTTCCACTTCACTGCAGTCTCTGGAGACACACACACTTGTCCACACCCAGAATGAATCCAAGCCGAGGTTCAGCACAATTAGTTATTTGTTTCCTGTTACATCTGAACCTTGTGAGATTCAGCCACCTCCTGGGAACCAGCCGTCTGGCAATGAAGCATGAATAAAACAGAGAAGGTTCCAGCTGGCATCACCTGCTGTGTTTTGCCTTATTTCTTTACACAAATTTCTAGACTTCTGAAATCCAGGGGCCTCTCTCAAGAGGATGCATGTCACATGGGCTGGGCCTCTGAGATCTTGATTCTGTTTTTGAATTTTTCATTCTTTGAGCCTCAGTTTGTTTTAGGTATTAGACAATGGATCTAGCGCTCAGTCCTCCCATTTTGTGCCTGGCTCTGACCACTGGTCATCTTCACATTCAAACTGCTCTGTTAGCTCCCTAGATAGTATGAATCTTCAGATCCTAAAAACACTTTTGCTTAAAAGCTCATCTTTTAAGGTTATCTATGTTCTGCCATGAGTTTCCACTTGTCCTATAGCATGACAATTTGGTTTTCTTTTCCTCACATGCTGTTGCTATGGTAGTACTGACATTTTACTGTCAGTCTTTCTCTGTGAATATATAGATGACCCTTTCTCATTTTCCCTTCTACTGTCTTGGGTCAGACTCTTGGGATACCTTACTTGCTTTCTGAATGCCTGTCAAGGGTTTGGTTAAGTGTCTGGGTCCTGAGTCAGAAACCTTGGGCTTAAGTCCTGGGTCTACCACCTAATAGCTGCGTGGCTTTGGATGAGTCACACAATCTTCTGTGCCTCAGTTTCCCATCTGGAAAACTGTCAATAGCTGTCATATCCTTCACCTAAGGTTATTGAAAAGGTAGATGGGCTAATATGTAATATAATGAGCAAGCAGCACAAGTTTCTCTTGCTGTAGTGTTATTCTCTCTTCTCCCCCAACACACTTAATAGATAGCACTGATTTAATTTTGAGTGAAAAAGGCTTAATTTATAGTAGCAAATAATTCTTTATAGTAGCAAAATAAACAAACAAAATCGAGTAAGCCTCTTGTAGGCAGCAGGTATCTGAGAGGAATTCAGTAAAGACAAGGTCTTCTAAATGCGGCTAATCTTGAGATAAGACTGAGCAAGTAGACAAAGGAGCAACTGTTGAGGCTCTTAAGGAGTGAAGGAGCTGGAGGACATGATGCAGACAGAGGAGAATCCCCCCAAAACACCGATAGATTAACCGGCAGAAGATGTCTTCTTATTTAAAAGCAACTACAGTTTGCTTGCAAGGTTGACCCTAGAGAGTCTGTGTTTCATTGTTCATTAAAGTTTCAGTTACTACTAGATGTCAGGTTTTTACCAGGTCCTGGAGGTACATGGTGAGAAATACTGACACAGTAATGTCTTTGTGGAGTTTATGGAATAAAGGGAAAGAGACATGGTCAACACAAGGAGCTATAACAATGCATAGGCAAGTGCTGCAGACCCCCTTCCTCCTTCATCTCATCCATTCAATTTCTCTTGGAAGAACGTAGGGCAAGTGGGGCTTCTGTTATGCCTAACTCTAGAACTGGTGTCTGATAAGCATAAGCCAGTTGTGTCTTATTCTGTTGTGCATTTCAATGTCTTGAACTTATTATTACTTGAGGATGATGCTAATGTGTAGCCTGGTTAATTTTAGAGGCTAGCTTTGCTTTACTCCTACATGCTGGGTACAATGTACAAAGCCAGTGGCCCAAACTTCTTACCTGAGGTTGGGCACCACAGGCCTATCTTGGAGAGATTTGTTGAAGGAGATCTGCAACTTACCCTGCCTCCAGGATGTCTCTCCTTTATATATGATTTCTGTAAGGTCAGCTGCAATGAATACAAATTTAAAGGCACAACTAAGCTTAAATACATTTGATTTAACTATGCTTTGAATAGAAATGGCATGGTCTGATCCATTTTTTCATTGTTTTGTCTTTCCTTCACTCTGCTGTAAGGATATTGTTTTATTTTCTCATGCTAGCTTGTGAAGGTTACCTCTTCCCTGAGAGTTGCTGGTTCATAGTATTTTGGTAAAGAATCTATCTATCTATCTATCATCTATCTATCATCTATCTATCATCTATCTCTATCTATCATCTATCATCTATCTATCTATCAATATTTCTCTATCATCTCTCATCTGTCTACTTAGTACCATTGTGTCTACAGTCTATCAAGTACCTATGTACGTACCTTTTCTTTCTTTCTAACTACCTATCTATCCATCCATTAATCCATCCATCCATCTATCTATCTATCTATCTATCATCTATCAATCAATCTATCTATCTATCTAGCTATCATCTATCTATCTATCATCTATATCTATCTATCTATCATCTCTATCTATCTATCTATCATCTATCTATCTATCATCTGTCTATCTACTATCTATCTATCTATCTATCTATCTATCTATCTATCTATCTATCTATCATCTAGCTATCGTCTATCTATCTATCTATCTATCTATCTATCTATCTATCTATCTATCTTCTATCATCTACAGAGACATAGAATTCTTGATGTAGATTTTATTAGCTAAAAGATTTACTTCTGTGTTGAAAGAACAAGAATTCTTTTCCTTTTTATTAAAGAATTTTTGAGACGGGGTCTCCCTGCAGCCCCAGCTAGCTGGGATCTCACTATATAGACCAGGGTGGCCTTGATCTCAGAGAGATCCACCTGCCTCTGCCTCCTGAGTGCTGGGATTAAAGGCATGCACCACCACACCTGGCTAAGAACAAGATTTCCGAGACAGGCATAAACTTAGTGATTATTACTTTTCAATCAGACAAAAGTTGTAGCTGGATATTTTGTGCTACTGTTCCTAAATCCATACATCTGGTATGAATAGGAAAAGGACGCATGACTTTGGGTTGAAGAAGACCTAGATTTGAATTTATTTCTGTGCCCTATTAAGATCACAACCTCTCTGAAACTTTTTCTCATCTGTAAGATCCATGATAACTTGTATCACAGGATTATCATGAATATGAAGTAACATCAAACCCTCAACACAACATCTGTGGAAAGTGAGTTCTCAACAAATTTATTTCTCTGATTTCTCTCAGTCCTCTTTCATGAGGTTTCTACCTGGAATTAAAATTACTTACACAAAATACTAATTATTGTAATCACCATAAAGTAAGCTTGTAACATACTTTAATGCTTATTATTAAAAGAATGATGCCTAATTTTTCTTGGGCTTAAATATAAAATTCACTGCAGTTATTGATTGTCTAGAATATCAAGAAAACTGTTAGCTAAAAACTTTAGTTAATATCAGTGATCGTTAATAAGGCACAGAGGAGATAAGGATTCCAGACACTTGGAATGAACAAGGACTCCAAATTTCTAAAGGAAGAAGAAAATATGTATGTCACCTCCACCTTTGCTAAGTGTTAGAAGAGCCACCTTGATATCAAGGCCTGATATCAGTTCTAAAAATGGCAATTCTTACAGTTTGGAAGCACCCAGGAAACAGTGATTATTAGGAACTGGTATGGTTTTGTGAGGACTAGAGAAGTTCCCTTTTCTTCTGTTTTTTTTTCTTTTCATTTAAATTGTTCTAGTCCAATGGCTCACATTAATACTGAAGACACTGTTTTGATAGCAAAGAAGTAACAAAATTCTCACTATAACCTTGTGGATAAGATATTTAGAAAATGTGACCTGGATTACTTACCCTTCTTCCACTTATTTTTATTTATATGTATGTGTGTGTGTCTGTGTATGGATAGGTGCATGTGAGTGCAGGTATCTGCAGAAGCCAGAAGACACCATAGCCCTTGGAGCTGGAGTTATAGGTGACTGTGAGCTGCCTGATGATATGGGTACTGGGATCTGAACTTAGGCCCACTGTAAGAATAGTACACACTCTAAACTACTGAGCCATCTCTCCAGCCCCCTGTCTTCCATTTTTATCTTCAAGAAGATTTTTGGTGGTTTTAATAGTATGTAAAATTCAATAAGACAAGACAAGAGAGTGAAGATGCCAGGGTAAAGGGAAAACAAGGCCTGGGAAGATAAAAGGAAGCCTCGTGTGTGTGGTTAGTCTGCAGAACATATGCCATTATGTTCTGTTGTTCTATCCTCTGTACACTTCCTAGAGGTGGTTTACAGATTTTCCTGTGGGCTCCTGACAGTCTAAGCAAAGAGAAAGCATTATAAATAAAAGTGTCTATAAGAAAGAAAAACAGTACCTAGAGCAGAGGGAATCTTCTGCTGGGTCCTCATAAGGAGGACATATGTCATGTAGTATGCCATCTGCTCAGTACGTCCTTATGTGAAGTGCAATGGTGAGTTTCAAGTGTACTTCCTATTAAGTATCTTCCCGTGGGCCAAAGCATGATGGGGCAAAGCAATTCTATGAGTAATTGGGGGTTAGGGATATTGTGAATGTTCTCTGACAGTTGGGGGAATTCTTTTACCATGAAGGTTTAATTTGACAAGTGAAGGATGACACTTCTCCAAAGATCTTTGGTTACAGGGTTGATGTATTAACCACTCTGTTCTGCCACTGGATACCCAAGATCAACATAAAGGAGGAAATTCACATTTTTCTATAATGAGATTTTTGGAAGGTACAGTGGCTACTAATAATTAAAGGGTCTTGCTATCTGGTGTATTGACTTAAAGCTTATAAGACAAAATTTAGCATCTGTAAATATATAACATAATACATTTATATTAAAAACCAGTGCTTGAGGGATAAAGCCTGTGATGCTCTGACAACAAGGGAGACTATTTGTAAAGGACACCTGCAGTGCCTATGTCTGCAAACCCAGATGGGACAAAAATGTGGCACAGCTTCTAGAAAAGATAAGATTGCATCTTTAACATTGTGCTGTTATAGTCTGCTCTGGCCAGGCCATAATTGAAGCCTTCTGTTATGTTTAAAAATTGTTTATTATTTTTTATTGTATATATGTGAATGTATTGCATGCATGTGTGTAAGTGCACCTGTGTCATGCAATGCCTGTGGAAGTCAGAAGAGTGCATTGGATCCCCTGGAACAGGAGTTACAGATTGTTACACATGGTTGTTAGCCACCATGTGGGTGTTGGGAATTGAACCTAGGTCTTCTGAAAGAGCAGCCAGTGCTCTTAACCACTGAACTATCTCTCTAGTCTGCCTTTTGTTAAATTTTTTTTTTTTTTTTGGTCTTTTTGAGACAGGGTCTCCCTATAGCCCCAGCTGACCTGGGACTCACTATGTCGACCAGGCTGGCTGTGAACTCACAGAGATCCTCTTGCATCTGCCTCCCAAGTGCTGGGACTAAAGGTGTGCACCACCATGCCCAGACTTTTGTCAAATTTTTATGGCATTTTCCAAGAGATATTCAGTCAAAGGGGGTGTCTGGGATGCTGAGGAGATAAAGAGAAATAGGAGAAACTGCAGATGCTTATCCTTTGAATCCAGATGAATAAAGAAGGGGGAAAAGATGAGTGATTAATTATATAGGGATATATTAAGGCAAAAGGTATTCTAATAATTAGAGCTATCTGAAATCAAATGGTCTTCCTTATCCATGGGGGTGGGGGTGGGCTCTTACTCCTAGCAGAAAGAACTCAAGAAGAGCCTGGAGAGCTAGTAGAAACACTGCAGGGGGCCTGGATGAGGATGAGAGACTCTTCCAGGTGACCTCCAAGTTCCCTTACAACCATAAGATTTTATGTGTCTTTACCTGAAATGGCAGAAATTTAATAGTTAAAAATCCACAAGTTATTTAAAGGAAGAAAATCAGTCAAGTCTCAGACTATTGTTAGTGTCTCAGAAGATCTGCTCCCAAATGACTAAGTTAAAATAACACAAGCAGAAGATGATGAATCATGCTGCTTTTCCTAATGGTCCCTGATGTGCAAGTCCCCAGATCACAGTTGTCATTCGGAGTGACTGTATGGGGAGGGAGAGCTAAATTATGGTAGGTCTAGCCCCGCAATGTTCCCAGTTGGTGGCTGTGAGGATGTGATTACCTAGTATTCCTCACAGCCGTTTCTTTAACATTAGTCATACTGATTTTAAACAACTACCATCTTTTCATTTATCTCAATAAGCACTGCTCTTTTGGGAGAAGTGTGATATCTCATTTAAAAGTGGAAACTTTTCTTGGTTCTTCAAGTGCACATGCTGTGATTGTGTGTGTGTGTGTGTGTGTGTGTGTGTGTGTACATGTGTGTGCATGCGCATATGATTCTTAGCATCACTGTGAATCTCAGGTGAGATCCTTATTTGGATTCTGCTCTCTCTTCTTTGCATTGTCATTGAGATCAAGGCAGGGTGGAGGAATGTGAAAAGTGAGACTTTTCCAAAGGCCGGAATATGAAGAGGCTCAAGTGGGAAGATTAGCTTTTGGAAGAGCTCTATGGGAGGTGGGCAGCCAAGATAAATGACCCTCAGCTACTTCTGCTTGGTTTCAGTTTCTTTCCTTGTTCCCCTGGGAATAAGGGAAAATCCTGAGGTCCAATGTCTAAGCCAGAATAGGGACCAATGTTGTATCTAGAAGTCAGAAGAGCATCAGGAAAGACTGTCCACACAGACTCTGCTACAGGGGTTCTGCATTTCATAGGCTGGCTATTAATACATCACATCAGGTGCAGCTTACAGGATAGTGACAATGACTAAGCCAGAGGTGCCTTAGAAGCCTCCCTATCCGTGGGTATACAATTCTTTGATGAATCAGTTTGCTATTCTCTCCAAGCAATCTCCAGGATAGATGGACCAAACATGAAAAGAATATGGTTCTCTTAGAGCTAGGAAATAGCAGTGCCAGGCTCTGCTGAGAAGCCTACAGGGTCTTTAGTCAGTCATCTCTCTGGTCTAAGTGAATTGCATTGCTGAGAGGTCACGTGGGGCTGTCAGTCCCTCCACATTGTTTCCTTGGTAGCTCTGCACATCAGTGTGCGCAGGTGACTCTTGGAACACAGACAGACAGGAAAGATGGTTGGTTGCATCTGGCGTGTCTTTTCATTGCTTTTTTTCTCCCTCAGACATAGACAAAGCCCTCAACATAGCTTTCCTTTCCTTGCATATGTGTCTGTGTAGTGCGTGCATGTGTTCACACGTGTGTGGATGCCCTTGCTGCTGCCTGTGCCTGTGAAGGCTAGAGGTCGACGTTGGGTGTTTCCTTGACTGATCTTCACTTTATGTGTCAGATTTTTTATTAGAATGTATTCATACATAATAATGGATTTCATTATGACATTGCAAACATGTACATAATATATTTCTATTATATTCACTTCCCTCCCATTAGCCATGTCTCATTTCCCCGCATCACCTCCTAGTCACTAGAATCTTCCTAACTTCCAGTTTGATATCCTTTTTGTAGCCCAATGGGTTTCTTTAGTGTTGTTTACAAGAGAATGGATGAGAGGAGCATGGACACTTTAGCAGCGACTCCACCACTGGAGAAAATTGACTCCTTCCCATCAACCATTAACTGCTTACAAATCCTCAAAGAGTGGTGGGCCCCCATGAGCCCCTCCACCTTATTTTCTGAGACAAGTTCTCCCACCCAGAATGCATCATTTCAGCTAAATTGCTTGATCAGCAAGCCCCCAGGAACTGTCTATCACAGTCCTTCTACCTCTGGGGTTACACATGTGTGCACATCCACCTCTTCCTGCATGCTGGGGATTCAAACTCAGGTTCTCATGCTTGTGCCACAAGCACTTTACCTACTGAGCCATCTCCTTAGCCCCACAATGTATCTTTCCTAAACTCTAGGAAAATCTATACACCTGTTTTATTTTCTATGAAATTCTACATGTCTTTCCAGTACTTAACAATCATGATATCCTCACTGGATGCTTTCTGAAATTATACTTATACATTTAATTTCTAACAACTTATAGCCACTTTTTACTATTCTTATTAGTCACTGGCTTGTGCTCTTAGTTTTGGATATCATTATAAATAAATCGTTGGCGCATCCTCTGAAGGCTTGCTAGGTACCCATGATTTATTTTACAGGTTGAGTCTTTGTTTAGATCCTTTCTTGATTCAGTAAGTGATACCCTACTCTTTCAATTTCCAGGACCAAACATTTTGATAATATCCTTGAATTCATCTTTTTTTTTTCCTCAACCCATGTTAAAACTGTTATCATACCTGAGCCTGAGGCTCCATCTTCAAAGATCATGAAGAATCTAATTGCCTCTTGCCATCCAGGTAGCTGCTCTCGAAGTTACTGTCTTCTGTATTCTCCTAACCTCTTGATTGGTTTCCTGCTTCTATTTTGACCTGCCAAATTTATCCTCCAAAGTCCAAGTCATGTGATGTTCTTCTCATTAACCTAGATGGGTTCCATCTCCCTCTGACAAAAATTCATAACTGTGAATAGTGAAAGTCATGTGGCCTTGCTTCTAGCTGACTTTCTGACATCTACTACTTTTTTGTTTGTTCTGTTCCACCCACATTGGCCTCCGTCCCCTACTGAGAAGCACTTTCTTGCCTCAGGACCACTGCGGGGAATGCCCTTCCTCTACTGTCCATAGATTCATTCTTTCTTTATTTCGGGTCAAGACCCTAAAGTCACCCTTTTCGGTGAGGACTTTCCTGATCATGTTATTTAAGATCACATCCCGTTCCTCCTTCATGCTGTTACCCTTCTTCGCTCCATTTCCTTCCCTCTACAATACCCATCACCACCTCATAGAGTTGGTTAATTTTTATTGTGTGTTTTCTTCAATAGAAACAAAAGCTCTCTGAGAACAGAGAGTGTTCTTCTCTTATACATTGCTTTATCCCAAATATCAAGTATGGTGCCTGGCACCCAAGAATTACTCAATACATATTTGATGTTGAATGAATCTGTGAATGCTGAATCTGAATGCAATGGAAAGATACGTATACATATAAATGCTGAGGTGTGCATGTGGCACTAAGATGACAGCTAAACCTCAGAGTCACTTGGAAACTTTGAAGAGCTCGTGGAATGAATCATTGCTGTGATATCACAAGAAGCCTGGAGATAACAAGGGAAAAGTAAGAGGAGACCTAGGAGGCTCAATTAGCATGACAGATGCTCTTCTGATGTTCTTTTCTGATTGTGTTCCTGTCACTTGACATGGGATGTAGCTTGTTATGATGATGGAGGGAAGGCTACTGAAGCCAAAAGAGGATTGTGAAGTATTGTGCTAGGAGACAGTTCAAAATAGACCCCTTAGAACTATATGGGAAGTGCTCAGGGGCTATACACAAGCTCGTCATTTAAACCTCTTCACCTGTGCATTTCTTGCTGGCTTTTGTTGTACTTACACTGCCCATTTCTTAAATGCTGTTAGAAGGAGTTTCTGATTCTGGCAGGAAATCCAACTTGATAGGGGAATGTAGTCACTGCATATTATAGTTTAAAGGAAGATTATAAAGATAGCAGTCTTATTTAGTTATGGGGAAAAGCTTATGCTTTTTATCACCTACTGTCTAAAGTTACATCTGCCAATGTAATGGAAGGCTATAGATACATATAGGCATAGGAAAAGATAAATATAGAAATGCATTTACTAATTGCCTCCAAATACTTTTATTTCATTTTGCTTACCTATGTTTTTAACTTCTGATTTTATAAAGTGAATATTAAGTATGTTTTTAGAGTAAGAAATAAATGACAAACATGGCTTTGGAGTTATTAGGCTGTCTGAGAACATGCACTATTCTGGACAAAGGTCATGGGGTCAATGCCATGGGAACATGACTCTTAGACTGAAGGTCTCTTCAATGTCCTTGTCAAGTGTCTCTCTATCCAGACATCTCCAGTGGCCAACCTCTCACTGCCTTCTGAGGCAGCCCATTCCATACCTGCCTAAGACTTCTTCACAGTAGAAGGTGATGTCCTTTGGAATCGCAGACTCTATTTCATTCTTGCCACCCATGCTCCATTTTCGTCAACATGGCTGTCATGTCATGACACTTTTCTTCTCAAAACCCACTTTCCAGC
Source organism: Nannospalax galili (assembly GCF_000622305.1). Classification (NCBI taxonomy): domain Eukaryota; kingdom Metazoa; phylum Chordata; class Mammalia; order Rodentia; family Spalacidae; genus Nannospalax; species Nannospalax galili. The sequence continues at coordinate 512,919 of NW_008354705.1, read as the reverse complement.
TCTCTCAGAGAAAAAAACAGGGCTCTATTACTTTAATTCGTCTTCCACACGAAAACCAGATTCTTTAATGATTGCTTCTATTTTGAGACTCATCACCTTCCTGGGGTCTTCACTGTGGATGTCATTCTCCTTTCATCTTTCTTTTAATGCTTTTATGCTTTGGAAATGAGAACAGTATCTCATGGGATCACTAAGCATCATACTAAACATCATAAACCAGACTATAATGTTATCTTAGTCCCTGTGATTAAAGTATCTTGTTTTGATGACTTGTTAGGAGTGCAAAGAAAGACCACGTAGTAGTTTCTGATCTGTATATTGCTCATGGCTAGCTAGCTACACACATACACACACCAAAAATCACAGATATATACACATATATATATGTATATATGCACATATATATGCATACATATACAGTTTCAGCCTGTGTGGTGGGAAAAGAAGGGAGATAAAGATTGAAGAGAGAATTTGAGCTGGAAGATGTGTCTAAGAGGGAACTTGTTGGAATGTAAATTAGTATAGCCATTATGGAGAACAGTATGGAGGCTCTTCAAGAAACTAAAAATAGATATGCCATATGATCCAGCCATCTCACTTTTGGGTATGGAGCCAAAGGAAATGAAATTAGCCTATCAAAGAGATACCTACAGCCTTTTGTTTATTGCAGCACTAGTCACAATAGCCAATATATGACATCAACTAAGGTGCCCAACAGTGGATGAATACGTAAGAATCTGTAGTGTATCTATACACAATCATTCAGTCATTAAAAGAATGGAATCCTACTATTTTCAGCAAAATAAGTGGAATTGGAGGAAATTGTGTTAAGTAAAATAAGCCAGACACAGAAAGACAGATACCACATGTTCTCTCTCATATGTGGAAGCTTAAATAATCTATCTGAAAATAGACTAATGATTGCTAGAGACTGGGAAGAATTAGGGTTGTGGCTAGAGAGTTCCTTATTGTAGAGGAGGACTGGATGCTGGATACTGATGTACCATTCAATAGAAGGAATGAGTTTCAGTGTCTATAGCAGAGTAGGGTGATTATAGCTTACAATAACTTGTTGAATATTTTATGAAGAGCTAAAAGACAGAAAGTGGGAGACTCTGATATAGAGTTGAGAAGCTGGAAATTCTAATTTCTCAGATTGATCAGTACATATTATGTCCATACATTGAAATACCATAGCAAATCTCATGAATACATACATTTAAAAAATAATGAAAGCAAATAAAACCCCATATCTCTACTCAATAGCCATCTCCCCAGTTAGTATTTCCCCGTTTCCTTAATTGATTGAATCAATTTCATTTACAAAATACTTTAAATTTCTTCTTAACTTATTTTTATATTATCTGTATGAATGTTTTGCCTACATGTATATAAGTGTACCTGTTCATGAAATGTTCATGGAGGCCAGAAGAGGGCATTGGATCCCCTGGAACTGGAGTTATGGATGTTTTGAACCTGGGTCCTCTGAAAGACCAGTGCTCTTAGCCACTGAGTCATCTCTCTAGTCCCCCAAAATATTTTTTAACAAAGACTCAATACCAGGGACTGAATCTTAGGGGATAGGGAATAAAGTCTCTTTTGATACTATAAGTATGATCAATCAAATTAAATGCATTGCTTCTTTGAATATTTTGTAAATATAGTATGTTTCAGTGAGATTGTTTTCTGTGGAAGAAACCCGATCGTGGGCATGTTGGTAAATATTAAAGTGAAATAATGCCAGAATTGAAGATATGGATTCCTTTCCTCATGAAACACACTGTGTACTGAGGGTTTCCCCTGAAGCATCCTGAGATTAGACACAATGTATGTAAAATGAAGCATGAGCCCAGAACCTCAGAAGACTAGAAAATTAAAGGGTGATGGAATGTACTGGCATTAATATTCCATTCAATAAATATTTGTTTGAATACTTGGTTATGGCTTTAGGTCTGGAATGTTCCCCAGAGATGATGTATTGAAGGCTTAGTTTCCAACAGCAGAGTTTAGAGGTGAGACCTTGTGGGGGTGGGGATGGTGTCATTAGATCCTGAAGGCTTTGGCCTCATCAATGGAATCCATTGATGAGCTCATTACTTAATGGAATACTGAAAGATAATGGAAACTTTAGGAGATGTGACATGGTTTGCTTTTCTGTTGTTGTGATAAACACCATGACCAAAAGCAAGTTGGGGTAGAAAAGGATTTATTTAAAGTTTCAGGATACAGTCCATCATTGAGGGAAGCCAGGTCAGGAGTTCAAGGAGGAACCTGGTAGCAGGAACTGAAGTCAAGATCATTGAGAAATGCTGCTTACTGAATTGCTGCCTCTGGCTTGCTCAGTTACCTTTCTTATACAGCCCAGGCCCCCCGCCCAGGAATGGCACTTCCCACAGTGGACTATGTCCCACTACATCAATTAGCAATTAAGGAAATGCCTTGCAGACATGGCCACAGACCAATATGATGGAGGACATTGAGGTTCTGTCTCCCCATGTGTCAAGTTGACAACTGAAGCCAACCATGACACATGGTCACTGGGAGATTGATTCTGAAAGCTCTATCTTGCCCATGGTCCCTAGCTCTCTCCCTCCCTTTCTCTATCTCTCTCTGCCATCATGAGGTGACCATCTTTGTTCCACTATGCGCTCTATATGTTCTACCCTACTACTACCAAGTGACCATGAACTGAGCCCTCTGATCCTGAACCAAAAATACATCTTTCCTTCTTTTACCACAGATATTTTGTCATACTGACAGAAAACTAATGCTTACATCCTGCAAATGACTATGCTGAGTTCTATGGAATTATACAAGAATAAAGCATTGACCTTACCATCAATGTCTGTCTCAATGGCATTCAAGATTAATCAGTTATAGGCATCTTTAATGACTTAGGCAAGTGATAGCAGCAATGCCAAACACGAAAACAGGTTACATAGTAGGAATTCAAGTGTGTAAAAAGTTCTTAAAGGTTAGGAAAAATTTAGAAATGCCAGTCGTGATGGTGGAATCATGGTGACTCCTCTTTACTTCTTTCTACTTTTTGTTCTTACAAATTTTTATCATAAAATGTGTCATCATGCTTTACAACCACTTAAAAATGAGCCAGTTCTATGCATTTTGTTGATATCCTTGTCTTGCAGGAAGGAGACTGTATCTTAAATCTTGAAGTCATTTCTTTGACTTCATTCTTATTGAATGTTGTCAGTCAGCTTTCCATTATTATAATAAAATACCTGAGATAATTAACTGATAAAAGAAAAGATTTGTGAAAATAGAGGAGAGATTATTAGGGAAGAGGAAGGGAACCCTGGGGCAGGGAGGAAAATGGGAGAGAGGGTAGGGCAAGAGCTGAGGATAGAAATGATCAAAGTGTGATCTGTGCATACATGGAAATGTCATATGAAATCCATTAAGTTGTGCAATTAATTATGCAAAGTCATTATGTAATTTGCTATTATAATAAACAATAATTCATTGCATGACAGAAGAAAAAAGAAAGGCTTTCCTCAGCTCTTTGACAAGATCAAGCTGATGCCATGCTCTGGATCTCAGATGAAGCAGCATCTCATGGAAGGTGTGCATGGCAGAGCAGACCACACATGGCATGGAAGCAAAGAGAGAGGAAGAGACCTAGGCCCACGGTCCTCTGGGAGGATACAGCCCTAATGACCTCCTCTGGTGCTGCCACCCGGAGACCAAGCCTTTAAACATGGGTTTTTGAGGGGTATTCAACACCCACACTGTAGCAACCATTTAGCATTTGATCAACCACTCTCAATATAACCTTGACTTCCATGGATTTTCACTTTTCTAGTTCTTTTATGTGCCATATTTCATGAGAGATAGATGATAGACAGATGATAGATAGATGATATATATACATAGATAGATAGATAGATGATAGATAGATGATAGAGAGCAAGAGTGGGAGAGAGAGAAAGAATGAGAGAGATCGAGATCCTTCTTTTCCCCTACTGTTCTGTTTGACTCTTTATATAGGTCAAAGGGGTGAGTGACCTTGACAGAACATCAAATTCCTGAATCACTGCCTCTCTTAGGAGTATGAAGAGTCAAGATGATCCTTCATGACTCGTGCTCTGGCCCTTCTGTATCAGAGTATTCCGAAGTGATGTGAGGCAGAGAAGCAGAGTGCAGAGGTGGGACTGGTTTCAACTCTTCTAGGCTTCTGCTTCCTTCTCTGTAAAACTGTACCTAGGGTTGTCATGAAACTCAAAGAGTTAAAATATGTAAAGGGCCCAGTATGGTGCCCACAAAGAACAGCTGCTCTAAGAATGTTCTCTCCCTTCTTTCCCTCCCCTCCCTTCCTCCATTTCTACCATCTGCCTGAACACAAGAATGACGCTCTTCAGGGCATATTGTCTGTGGTTCTTATTATATATATCTATTAAAGATCCAGTTAATCTATTTTGGTTACCATCAAAGCACAGGATTGCCATCAAAATGTCTATTTATGCAAACAGAATGAGTACTTTATTGATTCGCCAATTAGTAGTGTTCTACTATTTTGGTTTGGTCTCTGCTTTTGGGAGATTCTTCAACAGTTAGCAGAATGTCAGTGAATAAACAATAAAATAAATATATTATGTGGGATTAAAACTAGCAAAAAGGATTATTGAAATTACTTTGCCTCACTTTTATGCTTTTTCTAATGCCCATTTTAGCCTTTTTTCCTATCACCACTGGAGTTTAAGGACAGTTGAATCCTGGATATTTGCCGCCCTAACAATTTACACTAGAGTATTGAAAAGTAATTACGATTTTTCTTGCCAGAGGAAATTTTCTCTCCCATCTTGATGATCTTTGGTGTTAAAGTGAAAGCAGACATGGTATGGTAAGGATGGTTTTAGATTTTAGATTTGGATTCAAGCTTTATAAGCACCAGCACTACTTACTTAATAGGGCCAGGGTGCAGATTCAATCAATTACCATGCACAGAATCCTATTTTGAAAATGAATGTAAGCCATTATTATTTCTCAGGCTGACACACAAAGCATTAAAAATATCTTCTCTAGACTTTCTTGATGTATTTAAATATTTATTTTGGTTTTTTGGTACTTTTTAATAGTAACAAAAGTAAAAGAAATAATCTTTTAAAATAGTGTCAAACAAAGCAACTCAAATCCTTTGTCACACAGCTAGTGTGTGGATATAAAATACATGTTTCTTGAATGAGAAGTGAATGAAATAGATAATATAGTTATGGTGGCTTTTTAACAGAAAATCAAAATCCCTGGACTACTTTTGCAAAGGATCTGTGAAAGTGTGACCAGCCATGGCTAGAGTTCTCCCAACTCAGTGTGCGATAAATGCTGTTGAGCATCAGGTTGGCCTCTTTTGCAACTAATCTGTATTTTAAATGAATGGAGTTTACATTTATATAATACTTTTTAGTTCATTGAGCACTGTCATTCTGATATCTCACATTCTGGAATTGTATTAATCCCTTATTATGGAGAAGGAAATTTCGTAGCTTGCTTCAGGTAACCAAAGAAAGGAAAGAGAATCTTGCTGTGAACTAGGGTCCTTTGGGCCCACGCCCAGGACACCATGATGGAAGATTCCTTCTGACATTGCTAATGTGATACTGAGTACTCTGTCTCTGAGTTTCCCCAGGGCCTAGAATGAGACACTGGGAGGCAATTTGGTTTTGGAGGTGCGGAGGGGGAAGCTGGCTGGTCTACAATTGCTTGCTGAGCCATCTGCTCTCTCTTCCTCTTCAGAAATGATACATTTGTTACTGTGGGCTGCTTTTGCCGAATATTTGGATTATGTCACTTTCTCTGTATGTCACATGTGGGGCATTTGGTGACATGCAACACAGCCTACATTGGTTCCCTACATAACACAATAGGTAGAGGAGCACTTGCTTTCATTTCACCATCTGAACAATTTTAATGTCATTTAGACAAGAGTCACATGTCCGCACAATAGAAGCATCCAGATTTTCAGGTTCCTTTTTTTTTTTTCTGTTGCTAATAGGAATCAGAAAGGAAACCATCCTGTACACACCTGTGTACAACAAAAACAAAGCATGGGACCCAACTGATTCAGAGGACACTGGGCCACACATCCCCCCGCTTTGTTCTCACAGCAGTAATGGCATGTTGGTTATTGTGTATTGTTGGTTATTTTACAGATTAATATTCAACCATGTTATTGTTTAGTAATAATTACAATTATCCTGGAATAATTTATAAGGGAACTAGTGGTTGAAAAGCTTATGTGTGGGTGGGAGAATTTGTTTTTATTACTGTAAGAATATTTTGCAGGATGATAGGAAGAAACAGACTTGGTGATTGCCGCTACTAATTTCCTTTGTGACCCTGAGGAGGCAATTTCACCTCTTTAGGCCTCAGTTATCCTCTGTATAAAATAATGAGTGCAAAAGATCTCTGATAATTTCGGCTCTGGGGTACTATGATTATTTGTGGTATATAATCCAGGCACGGTGGTGCGTGCCTTTAATGTCAGCATTCGGGAGACAGAGGCAGGTGGATCTCTTTGAGACTGAGGCCACCCTGCTCAACATAGTGAGTTCCAGGTCAACTGGGGCTTCAGGGAGTTTCTGTCTCAAACATCAAACAATAAATTCACAAGGTCCAGCGGTTTGAATGGTAGCCACGTGCCACATGTTCCCACCCTCGTGATCTGGTTGAGGTGAATGCAGCTTCTTTTATCGATTTTTTTTTTTTTTTTTTTTTTTGCTTTTTTAAATTGGACTTTTGTGATTTTCATACGATATGGTTTGATGATATTTAGATTCTCTCCCTTATCCATACCTCCCCCCACTGCCTCCCCCTGCCCAATTTAATATACTCTCTTATCTCTATAATATGGCCTATAAAGTCTGATGTGATCTGAAAAACAAAAACAAAGAACTAACAAAATCAAAAACTGAAAAACAAAATCTTAGAGATGACGCACGGGATATCTGGTTTTTATTCCTTTGTGTGAGCTGAAGGAGGAGTTCTAGGAGGGTGGTCAAGCTACGCATATCTGTGAGAATGGAGAGTGTGTGGAGTGAGTTGTCTGACTAGAAAGTTTGCACTAGGCTACACTTTGACCAACAAAGGTGAGAAACGTCCTTTTCTGAGAATGGGTTCAGTTCACTTACAGTTTATTAGAGAACTTGGTGGGTTCTTATCTGGTTGGATTTATCCTTGGCTTCATCATTCTTTATGCAGCAGGTACTTATTATACATCAACTTCCAATGATGCTAGGCTGAGTTTAATTCCTCACCTGAACCTGAAGCAGCCTCAGTTTGATAGGAAGGCAGGTCTGCAAACAGTGCAAGCACAAAAACAAAAAGAGTGTGCAGTGAGCTGGAGAAGTCTGACGAAGAAAAGATGATGTAAAACAAGTCTTAAGGGATAGGAGGATGATTTCCAAGTGAGAGTAGAAGTGGGTGATAGGGAGAAGGCATGGAGGGACAGTATAAGCAGAGGAAAGAGAAGGAAGATGCGGGGGGGTTGTGTATGGAGGACAGGTAGAAACAAGCAGTGAAGCGTGCTGGAGCCTGTGTGAGGTGTAGACTGAAGAGGCTGGAGACAGTTTAGAACCCATGTGTGCAAAACCTTGATGCCAATTTAGAGCCTGACTTTGTTCTATTTCTATGGAAGGGCTTTAAGCAGTGGAGTGGCATAAACAGGCTTGTGCCTATCACTGATGATTACAAACAAGACTGTGGCTTGTTTACTGAAGAAGTTGAGGTCAACTGAACGTAGCTAGCTTTAGCCACTGAATTGATTCCTTAATAGTCTCCCGTCAGGAAAGCTGTCTTGTTGTGATACACTCTTGGCAGTGCACAGGTGGTTGTGGTAATGATTGTTGCTAGTGTCTGATGTGGCAGAGCAGGAAGGGAGAGTTTTACTCTAACCAAAGCAATAGGAACAAGGACTATCAGGCGAGACCAAGGAATCAAACAGAAGACAGAACTAAGAGGAAGTCCCTAAACCAAACAGCAGGCAGAGACAACAGTCTGCTGGAAAGCTCCTGTCTCTGGTACACTGCGGACTACTGACTAGAGCCTCACAGTGAATGTTTCCTTTGGCATTACGGAAGATACAGTTCTCTGGCTGGTAATAAGTAATGGAATGGAGGATCAGTTCTCAGTATTTCCAAGAGGGTTGATTGAAGAGCTTCCTGATTATCCAGTCCATGGCCATGGTACATACTTTTGGGATAGATAGATGTGTATATATGTAATATATGTATGCATATATATACTTATATATCATTATGCATATATGTATATATGATGCATGATTTCTGTACGTATTTATACATATGATGCAGGATGAATATAGTCAATGAACATGACATGCTTGAATAAAAGTATCATTGTGAAACCGATCACTGTGTGCAATGATTCAACACCAATAGTCTTTTTAAGTTGAGACAAACAAAAGCTAGTTAATCTCTAGAGTTCTGAAAGGCTTGATTATGGCTCTCCTATATTGATGTTCTTGTGGCTTTTCTGAAGGAGTGAATCAGCCTCTTCTAAATGTTTTTATGAAACCCACTAAAATGCTTGCATAGTTTTCCTTTTAGTTGCTTTGTATGGTGAATTACAATGGTAGATTTCTTTTGACTTCTTGGAAGGGGAGTCCATATGATCGTGTGTAATTAAAAAAATTTTAATCAATGATTTAATGTCTCATCTAGCATTTTTGCATTTGTATCTGCAGAGGTTCCCAGACAAACAACTCCACTGTCCTGCTCTCATTCAGTTAGCAAAATCAGATTATATGGTTTTGAATAATGAGTTAGACAGCTTTATCTTACTTTCTATATTTTTGAAACAATTTATATAAGATTATCTGTTCCTTGGAAGTTTGGGAAACTACACCTGTGAAACCAGCTGCATCAGAAAGTTTTCTGTCAGTTTATTTAATTGGTCTGTTCAGATTAAATTTTTTGTTCTTGTTTGTTTTTTTGAGACAAGGTCTCCTGTAGCCCAGGCTGGTCTCAAACTCACTATGTAGTTGAGGGTAAACTTGAACTCCTGATCTTTCTGCCTCTACCTTCCAAGTGTTAGATCACCATGCTCTGCTGCCCAACTTACATCTAAGTTTAATTTCTGTGCTTTTGTCATGTCTCATCTTCTCCCTCTTTTTCCTTATAACTCTCTGGCCTCTTTCATGGAAACCTAGTTTTGCATCTGCACAAAACTATTACACAATTTTTTGTCTTTATTTTTTAATTAACTAATTAATTTTTATTTTATGTGTATGAGTGTTATGCCTACATGTATATGCACCCATGTCATACAGTGCCTGCAGAGGCCAGAAGAGTGATGGATTCCTTGGAACTGGAATTATGGACATTGTTAGCTGCCATGTGGGTGCTGGGATTCACACCCTGGTCTTCTGCAAGAGCAACCAGTGCTCTTAACTGCTTGGTCACCTCTCCAGCCGCAGACACACAAAATCTAACAATGTCACATGCTTTCACAGACTACTAAAATTTTCTTTTAATTTTTTAGGTTAAAAAATCTTTTCCCTTTTTTACTGTTATTTTTATAAGGCTTCAGGTGTATGTGTGTTATACTTATTTTTAATGCAGACAATTATACAGAGGGCTTACAAAAATAAAATCACAATCAAACATGATTAAGATGTATTGTTTAAAATGCACAAAAATTCAATTAAAATTTTAAAATGAAATCACATGCATTCTTCCTTTCCTACGCCATCTTTTCTTAGATCTACAGTCGGCTGTTGCAGTTATGAGCCCAAGTCTTAGTGCTGGTCCAACACTCTCTTAGTGGAGCTCTGCTCACCAGAGGTGTTAAATTTCAACTCTCTCTTCCTGGTTTTCTGACACTCTGAACAAAATGGGGTGAAGGACAAGCTCTAGTCCTGCTTCTGCCCAGCCTTTCCATGTACCTGTTCTCGGGTCTTTACTCCAGAAGACTTTCCATCCCAGCATCCCAGGTCCTTATGATTTTACAGTGAAATACCTTTATTCCTTTAAATAATATTTTCCTAGGGGGCCTTCTCTGAAGACAGATAAAAGAGAAGGCTGAAAGAAAAGTCACACACAAAAAAATATGGTAATAGGAGAACGATGGCAAGGGGGCCGCTCAGCGACCTGGTTGGTCCTGACACTGGTTTTCTGAGCTACAGGTGAGGTTGTAATGACAGACAAGGCCGTTCACATTTTATTCCATATTATTTGAAATTAAAAAAAAATTATTGTTGGTGTAACACAAAAGGGCACCAGAGGCGTTCCTCTTCATCCTGCTCCGAGCTCTGGCTGGTTGTGAAAGCTCTGGCAACTAGAGTCCTGCGTTCGTGTCTCAACTTTCAGACTTACTTTCTGTTCAGGGCTTTTCTTTCTTGGTAGTTGTACTGGGCTGCTGGAAGCAATGGAATTTTATTGCATGGGCATTTAAAAATAAAAACTTTTCAGTTGTATACAAAATAGTCGAGATTTACTTTTGAGTTGCTTTGATGTTTAGATTAACTTGTGAGGGTTTTCCATCTTTCTACCATTTTCTCTTTCCTTTTGGAACTTTTATTCATGATTTGATATCAGTTTTGTGTTTTATTAAAGCATTTCTCTTTTACATTTTAGCTGTTGGTGCTAGGAATTGCTTGCACTTAAATTTCTGACTCCATTTAATGGTAGAAATTGTAGGGAAAGACTCTGGATTTGTATCCAGATTTATATTCTGGTTGAATGCTTATCACCTTTATAATTTTAGGGTGAGTTTTTTTTTTCTAAATATACAATGATGTTGCCTGAAACATTTTCTGTTACTCTATAATATTTAAACTATCCCTAAGTGTCATCGCATTTGTAAGACTGGAAGGTATTAATTGGTAAAGAGTAAAATAGGCATTTAAAATTTCTGTCCTTAATGAGGGCACCTCTGACATTTTCCTAGTTATATAGAAGGCTCCATTATGGTTTTAGGCAGATACTCCTTTGAACTGAATGAAGTTCCACATAGTAAATATTCAATAACATTAAAAAATATTTACTTTTTATTATTTTTATTTTATGTGTATGCTTGTATTGCCTGTATGTAGGTAAGTGCACCCGTGTCATGCAATGCCCATGGAGGACAGAAGAAGCTGTCAGATCCCCTGGAACTGATGTTATGGACATTTGTTAGCTGCCATGTGGGTGCTGGGATTCGAACCCAGATCTTCTACCAGAACAGCCAGTGTTCTTAACCTCTGAGCCATCTCTCCAGCCCCCAATATTCAATAACATTTTAAATAGTTAAAATAAAACATGTTTCTGTCTCTACTTCTGTTTAACACAGATAAGTTCATGTTTTTTTTAAAAAATCCCTTGAATCATTTATTTAAATATAGCTTTTATTACTTGTGTAACTGATGTGGTATATTGTTTTGATATTTTTTCTTAAACTGAACATTCCTCCAATTTCTGCAGCAAACCCTACTTGTTTGTGGTGTATCATTTTCTACAAAGTAGTGGAATTCTCATTGTATTTTGTTTAAAAGTTGTGTTTGTATTTTAATAAATGAAATTGACCTGTAACTTATTTTGTATTATATTTATCAGGTTTTAGATTCAAGATTTATTTTACTTAGAGTTTTATGATTCTCTTCTATATTCAAGATGGCTCACATAACATTAAGATTGTTTCCTGATCATTTCAGGCAATTTATCTATAAACTCATAATTCCTCCACTTTATTTGATATTATCTTTGATTTGTTTTTCAGTCTCTTTTTATGAATAATACTTATTTATCACATGAAATTCATTTCAATACAACGGCATTTGCTCATTTTATTTATAATTTGATTATGCATTCTTTCTCACTTCTATTCAATTTACTTGATTTTACTTTTGATTGATTTTTTTTTTACTATTCCCCTGTCTATTTTTACAAGTCAGATCTCAGATTTAGTTTCCAGTTACATGCCTGTTCAATTTTTCAATATGCCTATTTAATTTTACTTTTACTTTTCTTCTCCTTTTGGGTTGTCTTTTGGTGTAGAAAGCAATTAATGTATTCATTCACAAATGTCTCCTAATTGTCTCTGATGTGTCAGGCAGTTTTTTATATGCTGAAGAAGAAAATAAGGATACACAAGTCTTTGTTATTCTACGTGTGTGTGTGTGTGTGTGTGTGCACGCGCATGATACTATCTATATATTATTCTGCTAAGAACCCTTACCTTAAAATTTTTAAAGGCACAATGAAAATCGTTAACTACAGGCACAACATTGTACAACAAAATCTCTAAATCTCTAAAAGTTATTTGGCTTGTATGGCAGAAACTCTATGCCCAGGACTGACTCTGTTTCTCCTTTTCCTCCTGGCAGGCACCATTCTACTTTCTGCTTTTTTGAGTTTGACATTTTAGATACTTTAAGTGGGAACATGCACTACTCTTCCTTCTGTGACTGGCTGATTTCATTTAGCAAAATGTCCTCTGTGTTATTGCATATGACAAGTTTGGCTTCTCTTTAGGGCTGAATAATAGCCATCATGGATATATACTACATTTTCTTTGGCATTCATCTGTTAATGGACATTTAAGTGGTTCCACATCTTACCTATTGTTAATGATGTCTCAATAGCTATAAGAATGCAAATATAGGAAGCTGAAAGGATGGCTCAGCTGTTAAGAGAACTGGTTGCTCTTGCAGAGGACCCAGGCTTAGTTCCCAGCACCCACATGGCAGCTAACAACTGTCTGCAACTCCAGTTCCAGATGGTCTAATGCCCTCTTCTGACCTCTGAGGGCATTGCACACACATGATACACTTACATACAAGCAGGCAAAACACTCATGCACATAAAATAACAATGAAACAAAATAATTGAAAAATGCAAATATCTTTTCAATATTCTGATTTCAATTCTTTTGGACAAGTATCTGGAAATAGGGTAATTCAATCATATGGAAGTCATATTGAAGTTTGTGTGTGTGTGTAAACTCTATACTGTTTTCAATACTCTGTACAATTTTATATTCTTACCAACAATATACATTGTACATTCCTCACCAATGTATATTATCTTTCATTTTTTTTGACAGAGATATTCTAATAGCTATAAAGTGCTATCTTGCTATAGATTAATTTGCATTTCTCTGATGATAAAATGATTTTTTTCACAAACCTATTGGCCATATATATGTCTCCTTTGGAGAATATCTCTTCCAATTCTTTGATTATTTTTCAATTGGCTGATTGGTGGATCTTTGCTTTTGATTTGTAGGAATTATTCAAGTATTTAGGAAATTAACCCTGTTTAGATATGTGGTTTATGGTGTTTTTTTCTCATTTCACTAGTTGCCATTTCAAGCTGTCAGTTATTTTCTTTGCTCTGCAGAAGCTTTTGGGTTTCCGCAGTCCTACTGATCTACTTTGGCTCATGTTGCCTGTGCTTTTGATGTTATGTTCAAGAAATCATTGCCAACACCAATGCCACAAAGATTCCCCCCATGTTTTCTTTCAAAAGTTTTACAGTTTCATGCCTTATATTTACAATTTTGATCCATTTTAAGTTGATTTTTTTGGAATAGTACAAGGTAAGAGTGCAATTTCATTTTTTACAAGTGGATGAATGTCCAGTTTTTCCAATATTAGTTGAATCTTTTCCCCCTTGTGTTGTCCCAGTGCATTTGTTAAAGATAAATTGGCCATTTTGGACTTGATTTTGTTCTACTGATCTGTAGGACTGTAGCTTTGCAGTGTATTTTGAAACCAGGGAGTATGATGCCTATAACTTTGTTCTTCCTTAAGACTACTTTGGCTATTTGGGGTCCTTAGTTGTTACATCTGAAAACTAAGGTTGTTTTTAAACCTCTTCTGTTTAAAAATGTTATCAAGGTTATGATGGGCCTCAAATTGAATCTGTCAGTTGCTGTGGATTGTGTGGACATTTTAACAATGTTGTCTTTCAATCCAGGGAAGCATTTCCATTTGTCTTTTGTAATTTGTTCCATAAGTATGTAGGGTCTTCATCATACCAGTCTCCTGCCTTATTAGGCTTATTCCTATGTATTTTATTCTTTCTGACGCTATTATAAATGAGATTGTTCTCTTAATTTCCTTAAGACCAAAGAATTAGTATGTATGAATGCAAGTAATATTCATATGTTAATTTTGTGTCTTGCAACTTTACTGAATTTGTGGTTTTTAATGGATTTTTTGGTGGAGTCTTTAGAATTTTATGTCAGGTTATGTCAATAGCATATAAAAGTCATGGTACTTTGTTTCATTCTGATGTAGGTGTGTTTTATTTCTTTTTCTTGTCTGATTGCTCTACCTAGTGATTCCAATACTATGTTGCATAGACGTATCGAGAGCGGGTATCCTTGCTACGTTCCCGGTATTGCAGAAGAGTTTGTTGGTGTTTCTAGTCAAAGTTTGTACTGTTAGCTGTGTGTTGTTTGGTTTACACCATGACATATATGTATTCCCACTTTATAGCTCATGTTGAAATTTAACTATCATTGTATTAATAATTGAAATAATTAAGTGGTATTTAGGACACGAGGATTCTACTTTCATGAGTGGAAGTAATGCCATTATACAAAGGTGAGTTCTCTTTCTCATTTTCTCTTTCTCTCTACTTATCTCTCTTCTCCTCTTCCACAGAGTGATGATGCAACAAGAAGGCCCTCACCAGCAGCTGCCATTTTGATGTTTGAGTTCCCAGACTCCAGAACTATGAGTCAATATATTTCTTTTCTTTATATATCCCCTGGATTTCTCAGACATTTTATCATAACTCAAAACAGACTAAGATAGGGTATCTCTATGTCTTTTCAAATAGTCAGATGATTTCCTTTAAATTTTTCTTGATGAGACATGAGATTTATTTGAAGAGTTACTTTGTTGCATTCAAATAGACACATTGACTCTTCAAAGACATTGATCGTATTGTTTGTTCTTGTTTTCTTAATTATAATTCTATAAGGAAATTGTGTTTATGGAACTTTTTTTGAGATGGGTCTTTCTATAGCCTCAGTTAGCCCCTGGAACTTGCTATGTAGACCAGGCTAGTCTCCATCTTACAGAGACCAGCCAGCCTCTGCCTCTCTAGTACTGGTATTAAAGATGTGCACACCTGGCCTGTGTATGGATTTTTTAACACTCTCATTTATATTCTCCCTATTAATTTCCATTTTTATTAAGTTATAGTTCAAGGGTAAGGGCCAGTATTCTTATTTACTTAGAGTTTCTTTATAGATTAGCACATGGGCAGTATATGTCACTTGTAGTAAATACACTTTGTCAGAGCACCTGAAATCTGTACCACCTAGAGAAGCTGAATTTTCTTCAAAATCTTAGAGGAGAGTGCTAAGATGAACCATATTTAGCTCTCCTCGATCTGGATTATTATTAAGATAGAGTTGATTAGCACCTTACATTAGAATAAGATTAATGGGTGGAGAACAAAATTATCAAAATATCTGTCATAACATGACAAAGACCGTGGCAAAAGCTGAGAACTCACACACAAAGTGCATTTCCTACAACAGCTTTTGGGTTATTTGTTCTGAAACAGGGTCTCATGTAACTCAGGCTGTTCTCAAATGCTCTGCAGTTTAGGTTGACTTTAAATTCCTGATCCTCCAACCTCTTCCTCTGGAGTGATAGAATTACAGGCACAAGTCACTATGTCTTAAAATGCATGAATTCTTTTTATCTACTCCATTTTATAGTTGGTAAAGCACCTTTCAGAACTATTTTCACTCAAATCTCATAAAGATTATGTGAAACAGGCAAGTGGGTATGTAATGTGAATCCATCTTGCAGAGGAGAAAGTGAAGACATGTGGAAGTCAATACTATTTTCATGTCCCTGGGTTCTAGTGGAATATCTGGGGGTAGAGCCGCAGTCTCTTCCCTCCTAGTCCTATATTTATTGCACCATGTCACCATAATCCAAATCAGTTCTGAGCTGAAACACTTCAATGTGGAGTCTTTTCTCGTAGTTGGCTACAAATGATACATAATTTTAATAACATATGCTTATTTCCAGAGAAAGGATTCTATCTCCATTCTCTGCCAGTGTTATTTTAATGTGTGACATTACATAGCAGGCTGCATACTCTTCCATGAAAAAAATTAGCAAAAAAAAAAAAATGTTTGCATGCGTCTATTTTGGAAGATCCATTCTAATTTAAGGAATCATGATGATTGAAACCCCACATTTCAGAACAAATTCGAATAAAAATCTTTGTTACATCTTGACTCTTACCTTCTTTGAAGTGAAAGTTATTGTAATGAGAAGTCTGGGCAAGTATCTTAAACTTCCATTATGGATTTCGTGAATGAAGTCACAGGACAGGTGGGCGTCAGAACCCTGTGTCTTTTCTTCTATGTCTCCCTGAACCAAAGAGCTTGTCACTGTCAATTCTCAGATGTGAGTCACCCTGTAACAATTGGTGTGACAGTAACACCAATTCCTTTTCTACTTAATCCTTCAGAATTTACAAGCCTTTTCTCAGATACTTCTCATAAACTCCTGTGAGAAAGGAGGTCCAGGGTTATGAACAGGGTTTTACCGATAAGGAAACAAATTCAAGGATGCAGAGCTGTGCCTGAATCCACATGTGGCCTAACCTCACACTCTTTGGATCATTGTGCAAGACCCTTTATGCCTGCCCCCCATCCCCGTTTTGGACATGTGGTCATTGGGAAAATCATTTTGAGAACTAGGAAAGCTAAACTTTAAATTGCTCTAGATTGTGATGGTAAAACCATTGATCATTTTTGTATTATCAAAGGAAACATTTTTCTTTTTAAGATGTAAAATATCTTAAGACAAAAATATAAGAGGTGTTCTGCCACTATGAGGTGTGTAGTGGAAATAGGGGGACTTAAAAAGTCAAAACCAAAAGCTGAAACATATCTACTTACCTGGCTTTACTGGGTGTTATTTTCATATTCAATTGTCTGTGTTTTGCTCTTGGTGCAATGTTTTTAAGTATGTATTATGGTCTGTGAAATAATGTGCCCACAGGTCAAAACATACCTACACACATAAGACAGTGATCCACGTGTACATATACTTAGATATGCCTGTGCCTATAGATATTAGAACTTTTTTGTATAGAGATTACCACCCAAGCAGTCAGAGAATCAAGAGCAGCTTCTCAAGTGAGAGTTGGAGTGCTAGCTCCCAGGCCACAGCCATAGGCAACAGGCACACAAAGACAGCCCTCTGGGGTTGTAGGAAATCTGTCCAGTTCCCTGGCTTGGCAATAAATCAGGGTGTTCTCAGCTTTGTTCACTGGAGGGTGGGGTGATTTGCAAGGATGTCTTTCTCAGTTCCCAAAGCATTCTCTATGCTGCACAGTTACTTTTCTTTTTTTCTTTTTAAATACACTGTGATCCTCTCCGCCTGGCTGTGTGCTTTTTTAAAAGTGCCTACTTGCTAACACTCCTCTTTGGAATCCTAAGTGACAGGGAGAAGGCTTTCTGTTCTTGAAGATGTAGTTAAACCAGAAGGGAGAGAGCGAGTTGGGATGTGCATGTGCTTTCACCATCACTGACCTGCCCCTGGGTCTGGGGCAATTGAGTTCTTCCTCTGTGCTGCATGCCCATAGGGTCATTGGTGTGTCCACTCTGGGGCAGTTGTACATGCCCATGGGGTCATCGGTGTGTCTACTCTGGGGCAGTTGTACATGCCCACGGGGTCATCGGTGTGTCTACTCTGGGGCAGTTGTACATGCCCACGGGGTCATCGGTGTGTCTACTCTGGGGCAGTTGTACATGCCCACGGGGTCATCGGTGTGTCTACTCTGGGGTAGTTGTACATGCCCACGGGGTCATCGGTGTGTCTACTCTGGGGCAGTTGTACATGCCCATGGGGTCATCGGTGTGTCTACTCTGGGGCAGTTGTACATGCCCACGGGGTCATCGGTGTGTCTACTCTGGGGCAGTTGTACATGCCCACGGGGTCATCGGTGTGTCTACTCTGGGGCAGTTGTACATGCCCACGGGGTCATCGGTGTGTCTACTCTGGGGCAGTTGTACATGCCCACGGGGTCATCGGTGTGTCTACTCTGGGGCAGTTGTACATGCCCACGGGGTCATCGGTGTGTCTACTCTGGGGCAGTTGTACATGCCCACGGGGTCATCGGTGTGTCTACTCTGGGGCAGTTGTACATGCCCACGGGGTCATCGGTGTGTCTACTCTGGGGCAGTTGTACATGCCCACGGGGTCATCGGTGTGTCTACTCTGGGGCAGTTGTACATGCCCACGGGGTCATCGGTGTGTCTACTCTGGGGCAGTTGTACATGCCCACGGGGTCATCGGTGTGTCTACTCTGGGGCAGTTGTACATGCCCACGGGGTCATCGGTGTGTCTACTCTGGGGCAGTTGTACATGCCCATGGGGTCATCGGTGTGTCTACTCTGGGGCAGTTGTACATGCCCACGGGGTCATCGGTGTGTCTACTCTGGGGCAGTTGTACATGCCCATGGGGTCATCGGTGTGTCCACTCTGGGGCAGTTGTGCATACCCATGGGGTCGTTGGTGTGTCCACTCTGGGGCAGTTGTATATGCCCATGGGGTTGTTGGTGTGTCCACTCTGGGGCAGTTGTGCATGCCCATAGGGTCATCAGTGTGTCCACTCTGGGGCTGGCAGGCTTTTCCTTTGCTCTGCATGCCTCCCAGGACACTGGTGTGAGCCGTCTCACAGTGGCTCAGCTGTCTACTTTGTCAATACAGGCTCTCATGAAGGTCAGAAATGACTCCCTATTCTTGCTCTCCATCCTTGTGCAAGTCTCCATCAGGAGGAAGCGTGACTTGGGGAAAGATGTATAGTGTGGAAGGCAGACCTCTATAAAGCAGCGTGCCAAGAGCCTTAAACACCATGCAGTTTAATCAAGGAACTGAGATCATCTCCCACAGTGGAGAAAAAAGTGTGTGACACATGCCGTTTCAGTTTGGACATATAGTAAGATGCATGTGAGTACCAGAGAGTAGGTGGGGGGATGGCATGGCCCTTCCGTGTCATGTAGGTTACAGTGTCACTGTCCCACAGAGCAATTGACGGTGAACCACACAGGTGAGCTGCACAAGCAATTTCAAAGTTTTCAGTAGCCACATTTTAAAAAGGGAAAATTAATTATAACGGTACAGTTTATTTAATGTAATGTAAACTAAATATCATTTCAACATGTAATCAAAAAATTAGAGGAGATTTTAAACTTTTTCCTCCCCTGAAGTCTTTAGAATGCATTTTATTTTATTCTTACAGTGTGTCTCAGTTTGGACTAACCATGTTTAGGTCATGATAGCTGTACATTACTTTCCTGAGCCATCTCTTCAGCCCCCTGCCATTTTTTTTTTAAAGACAGGGTATCATGTAGCCCAGACTGACCTCAAGTTCACTATGTAGCCAAAGATGACTTTGAAATCTTGATCTTCCTTTGTCTATCCCCCAAGTGCTGGGGTTACAGGCATGTGCCAGTACATCTGGTTTATGTGGTGCTGGGGATCAAACTAAGGACCTTGTGCATGTTAGGCAAAACTCTACCAGCTGAGCTACAACCCTAGCCCAGCTCTGTTTTTAAAAGTATAACAGAGCATTCTTTTGTGGCATGTTTAGTGGCCCGGTTTATTGAAAAGAATCACTGAAAGAAGGAGCCTATAAAATGACATTATATAGTGATACAATGATGATATATCACATACGACATAATTTCTCTTTCTCTGTGTGTGTGTGTGTGTGTGTGTGTGTGTATTTGTGGTGTATGCATGTGTGTGTGCTTGTGCATATACATGAAGAGGTTTGAGAACTTCCAGTGTCTTCCTCTATCACTTTTCCACAAGAGTTTTTGAGACAGGGTCTCTCACTGAAGCTCAAGCTTGCAGTTTGGCTAGGCTGGCTGGCCAGTGAGCTGTCAGGATCCATCTGTCGCCCGACACTGGGGTTACAGGTATGCATGACCATTCCCAGATTTTATGTGGGGTGCTGGGGATTTGAACTTAGATCCTCTTACTTTCACAGCAAATGCTCTTACACACTGAGCCATCTCTGAACTTCCTTAAGCAATTTTTAGCTTAAAAATATGAGCATATATTTGGAAGAGGTAGCAATAAAGGTGAGCTTTTAAATATGGGCCATTTGACTGAAGTTTCCCATTACATTTTTCACATAAATCCAATCCATTATGCATGGCCTACGCTAAATATATTTGAGAGACCATCTAATTAGGAATATTTTTCTCTATTTACTGTTTTCTCCAAGATGTTGGTGTTTGCCTTGCCCATACCTAAATTCTCAGCAAAAGTTTAATACTTTACAATTGAGAAGTACCCCCAAACCATTCAACTTAATTTTAATAGCAGCGACTCTTAGGTTTTTCATAGCCATGGTGGTTTATATGCTATTTAATTAAAATTCTACTACCTTAAATAGGTTTAGCAAGGACTAAGGTGGCTCTTGGTAAGCATAGGACTCATCTGGTATGGGCAGGTGTCCCAGAGCAGCCCACCAGTCCAGGATTTGGCCTGTGTTATGTATTCTTTGTCTTGTAGAGAGAACAGGAGGCGGAGCTTCTTTGGGTGTGCGAGGTGACCATTCTAGTGATGCTCCTGTGGATTCCAGTTGACCTGCCTTGCTCCGGGCTGGCATCCCCTCTTGGAGTCCTTTTTGTTTTTTTTTTGCCATCTCCTATCTTTTGCTGTTAAAAGTTATGAATAGCCAGAACAACAGTCTCCAGTGATGTCTACATCCCAGTTCTTGGTACCTTGCGAATATGTTTTTTTTTACATAGCAAAACAAAAATAAAACAAACAAAAACAAACAACAAACCAACAAACAAAAAACACCATTTCAGCCTTGATCCAACTATCTAACTAAAGATCTTCAGATGGGAAGATTTTCCTAGGTTCTCTGGGGGACTCAATCTAATATTGATCCAATCATGTGATCCTCAAGAGCAGAGAACATTCCGGTTGCCACTGGAACTGTGTCATTGGAACTCTGAAGTCCATATCTGTGAGAGGCTTTGGAGTTTCTTGGGTATGTTTGCTTTTTCCTTCTTACTTTAATTCTATCACAGTTTGTCCAATTGTTTTACTTTTAGTTCATAGTTTCCATTTTTCTGTATTCTTTAAAATTTTTTTTATTTTCTGTAATTTCACACAACAGTTCTTAATCAAATTTCAAATTTTTATTGTAAGATTTATTTGTTTCTACATTGTGAAGAGGCAAGAATGAAACAGAAACCTAGATAAGTACCCATTTGAGTTTGTTTTTAATTCCTAGAATCATCTAGCAGTATACTTTGCCCATACTTGACTTGTTTAGAGAAGTGCAGAGAAATTCAGCCAGGCAGATGAGTAATTTATATAATTCCCATTTCTTCCTAATAGCTAATGCTGATTTTGCTGTTTGATACATATTTCTTCTAGGTGAAATATTTGGCTAGCTTCTAACTTCCTGTCTCCTCAGAGGGGGTAATAAAGGAAGCAAACCCAGAAACTGATGCTGCCAGAGTGGTTATAACCATAGGAGTCACAAATTCAAAAACAGGAGTGTTCCCATTTTCTCTTGAGAGATATGGTGAGAAATAGGGACATTTATCAGAGATAATGGTGAAAGTGGGAGACTTTTTGACAGAATTTTAAAGAACTAGGTAAGATAAAGCAATATCTGTTTACAATATATTGTTGGACATATATGGCTAACAGTGTAAGAATTTCAACCATTTTCATATTCATTGTTTTCTTCAGTGAACAGCTCTGCTCAAGCCATAATGTTTTAGACATAAAGATGTGGCAAGACAGTAAAAAACATGAGCTTGTCCTCTGCAAGAGCAGTCAGTGCTCTTAACCACTGAGCCATCTCTCCAGGCCCACTAAATATATAAATATATATATATATATATGTATACATGCAGCAGGGCATGGTGGTGCACACCTTTAATCCCCACATTCAGAAGATAGAGACAGGTGGATCTCTGGAAGATTGAGGCCAGCCTTGTCTACATATCAAATTACAGGCCAGCTGGGGCTACAGGGAGACACTGACTCATAAAGATAGACACACACACACACACACACACAATTTTATAATAAAACCCACTATTTTGAATAATGAATGTGTATGAAAATTTAATGAAATATCATATATAATTAAAAAAATAAAAGTTATAAAAGCAGAACACTCATAAAATGGGTATCTTTCTATCCTTATTTTCTGTCTTATATTTTTCCTGTAAGTTAATTACACTGTGATTTCATAATCTTTTCAATGTTCATAAACATCATGGAAATTATTCAATCCTGAAACTTATCAAAATCCCCTTTAGTCATTTTCTTTTTGGCAGTGCATTTTCAGTTCCTTCTTCCTACCTTTTTAGTTGGTCATATATTATAAATAGGTTAACATTTTGGATATTTACAGTCTATTCCATCTGGTCATAATTCTTTCTTTTTTGGAAGAAACTGAAGGAAATTATACTTCATATATTTAATGGAAAAGCATGTTCTAGAAATCTATAATAATTCCATAATAGTTCAGGTCTTTGGGAAGTTTCTGATGGATTATTTAGAATTGGAATTCAGATTTGTGAGATTCTATCTATCATCTATCTATCTATCTATCTATCTATCTATCTATCTATCTATCTATCATCTGGTCTTTTAGAGACAGGGTCTCCCTGAAGCCCCAGATGGCCTGGAGCTCACTATGTAGATCAGGCTGACTTTGAACTCACAGACATCCACCTGCCCCTACCTCCTGAGTGCTGGGATTAATGGTGTGCACCACTATGCCTGGCCATGAGATACAGTATTTTCAACAACTCAAACCTAGATATAAGATAAATATAGACCTCTTACAATTATGAAATATTTCTTTTGAATAAAACAATTTTGAGAAAATGGAGCTAGATAAATAAAATATTCTCCATATTATGAAGTTTACAAATATGAAAAAATTTATGCATAGCATCCATCATATTATTTGACATAGTTCATATAACTATCAGTAATATCAAATGTGATGAGTTTTAAAGTTACACATTTCAATATTGCTTTAAATGGAATTTCCAACTGTTTAATTCTAAGGAAGAGAATTTCCTTATGTTTTACTATTTATAGGAAACTTTAAGAAATTGAGGATAGAGAAAATCATGCATATTAGAGTACTGCATTGGAAATTATTGTTTGCTGGCAGTAGTGACCTCCATGGTGTCAAACAGCAAGAAAAAATATTCATCCTCAGGAATAGAATTGTGCAGAGGGGAAATGTGCTTAAAGCTCATTGAACTTTGTTCAAGTAATACATTATTTTTTCCCAAGTTAACATAGTTAGTAATATTAATTCTTCAAATGTTTCCCTTTGTCATCTCTACAGATAGCCATAAACCCATATTTCCTCTCAGATTGTAATGATTTTCCATGAATTACTAGCAAAAGACATTTGGATTTGGTTTCCTGTGCAGAACTATATGAAATTAATGGCAGTTAATTTTTTTCTACTTAACTGAAAAAAGTGGTTCAAACTGATGTTACTGAGTATTTCTTATGAGGACAGAGATATTTTCTTTTGTTGGAGATTTATCTACTTTACCCTGAGGGGATTGTAGCTGAAAATTGCAGCAGAGAGTGGAAGTAGAGATTTTAGTAGAAGGAACCTTAAGGAGCCCATGGAATACTGTTTGGAAATTTCGAAGGAAATTCCAAATACCCCAGAACCGAAGCATTTCCATCCACCACACAGAAAATTCATCACCAATGGAGCACCATGAAGACAGCACAGAGTGCAATTGTAAAAGGGGTTCCTGTCCCTTTATGTTGATAGGTATTTCCAGAGTTTGAGAGAGTTCTGAGGGGTTGAAACTAGTTAGACAATCTTTCTTTAAAAGAAGTATTTTTCTTCTGGTGCTTTATTTTTTAATAATTTATTTTTTGCGAATTTCAGACATGAGTACTATATTTACATAATTTCTACTCCTCCTCCTTCTTCCCCTCCAACTCCCCCTATGCCCCACTCCATCTCAATTTTGTGACCTCTTTTTTTCTGTAATTATGATTGTTAGACACACACACATACACACACACACACACACACACACACACACACACACACAACCTAATAAGTCCATTTACTGTTGCTCATATGTACACGTGTTTAGGGCTAACCACTTGAGATTCGATGACCTATCAGAGAACTAGAATCTGGAGAAAACTGGTTCTCTCTCTCAGCAACCATTGCCTGTAGCAACCTTGTGAAATGTGCTCCATCCATGTTGGAATGGATGTGGTGTTATCATTATTGCAGGTCTTGTTTGGACAACCATATTGTTGAGATTCCATGGCATGGGTACAGCTTTCCTGTGATGTCTAAAGGTACTGTGGAGCAGAGGCACTGTGGATCTTACAGTCTTTCTGACCCACTTCCATGATGGTCTCTGAGCCTTTGGTGTAGGGGTTCGCACTGTAGGTGTATCAGTTGGGGTGGGCACCCCACAATCACTTATTCTCTGCATTTTTACCAGTTGTGTCTCTCCATAGCAGTCTCCATCTGTTGCAAAAGGAAACTTCTCTGAAGAAGGGTGCCAGCTACACTGATTTGTGAGCATGAGGATAAGTATTTGGAGTACGGTTGGATATTATTGGTTTAGGAAGCAATAGTAGGAGGTTCTCCTCTACCTATACCCTCTCCAGCCAGCGGTATTTAGCTAGGTTGACAGTACCAGGAATGAATTACCACATACTGAGTGGGCTTTAAGTCCAAACAGGCAGCTGTTAGTTACCGTCAAGATAAAAGTGTTCTTCTTGTACCATTGGGGATATTTTTCCAGGCATTGTTGTGCCTCATAGACTTGCAGCTGGGTAGATCAATTGATTGCTTTTCTCCCTTGGCAGCTTGCATGGCACCTTCTGCTACAGTGAGAGCTAGTCCTCAGGGAGGAAGCTTTTAGGTCACTTCCAGCTCGGTTCCTCCAAGTCCTGTGCCTGCAGTATGTAGTGACTTCTGTAATAAAGTCTTTCCTTCAAGCTAGATAATCTTTTACACTATGGGAGCTCCCACCTGCTGACCTTAAACAAGACTTTCCAGGCCACTACATGACCATCCAGGCCATGTTTCTTCTCTGGTATGTAAGTTCATTTCAGGACACTTAGGATACGGACTAAGGAGACTTTGTATCTCGGCCTTCTTTTATATCAGGAGAGTATATGAGATTCATTGTTCTTGATGAACTTATGCAAGTTTGTGTTCCACAGAACAGAACCCATTCAAAAGTGTGGCTACCATCTCCTAACTCCTTCCTGGCTGTGGGAGGTTGTCATTCTAAATGACTCAAATGCAATGGCTCCTCCAATTGTTATAAATGGTGTGAGAAGAGAAAATACAGATGTGAACCGGTCTCACATAGTAGAATATGTGCCTGCCAATCACTACCAAAGCCACATTCATGAGTCACCAGTAGGTGTGGGAGCAAGAGGCACTGAGATGATCTTTGAATAAAAGACTTATGGATAAAATGTTTAAGGAATCAAAGTAACCTTTTGAAATTTTCTGAGACTCCTTTGTCACTCAGTTATACTTTGTAGGATTGAGATTGTTTTTTTCATAGTTGCACGAAAGGGAAAAGCACATGATGAGTAAGTTGTCAGAGGCATTCAAATGCCAAATTTGTGTGTGTGTGTGTGTGTGTGTGTGTGTGTGTGTGTGTGTGATAACTCTATACATAATAACACTGTAAGAATGACCTCTGAACTTTCATGGAATTTATGCTGTGTTTGTGATCACAATTTTCCAGTAATTCCAAGCAAAAATACAGTGCTGCCTTGCTGAAGCTGGTTTCTTTTTCTGTTTGTTTCTTTTCCCTTTAGCGGCTCATATGACTTTAAACCCATGCAGCTCTGTGCAGGTTCCTTCCAAACCTTTTCTCCAAAAAACTTCCCTGTCATCTTAACCATCGTTTATTAGAGGAACTGAATTAGTAGGATGAGGGCCAGAGAAAAGACCTATAAGCCAAACCCTGTCCTGCTGCTTCTTAGAGAGTGGGACATCCCATTTAGCTTGCTGATTTCATCTGGGATCATGAATGTTTCCCACATAAGATCAAGGTATCTGAAATTGTCTGGCTGCTGAATGGAAACGTAATTTTGTTTTTTTTTCAGTAGCTGTGTCTATCTTTCTGAAGTTTTTAAATAAGTTATGGAACATTTACAAATAGTCACTATCAAATTTATCTAACTTCAATACATTAGCTGTTTATTCTTTCTCAAATGGTGTTTTCTTTCCCTTTTGGGCCTACAGAGTTTCAAGAGGTAAAGAAAAGAGCCAGATTCTTGACAAAAGAAAGCCCCTCTCCAGACAAAGGACATACGAAAAAAGCACTTTTACCAACTAAACACAAAATGCCACCGAACAATTGTCACTCTTCCAGGGAAACTTGCATTTGTTAGTTTGAAAATGCTTTTAAGACGGGTTCACTCATCCCCCCATAGTTCAAGTTCAAGTTTGACATGATTGATACAATAGGATGTCCAACTCATTTATTTTGAGAACTTTCCGCCCTGTGAATCTTTAATCTGGATGCCAGACCCTTCCATAATTTCATGGTTCTGTGTTTTTTTTCTCTTGCTGAGGATGCTACTGGATAAAACTTACATGCACATGAGTCAGTTGGCAAGAGATGGGGCAATGGCTATATTTCATGGTATGGGTTTCTGAAAGATATTTGTTTCCTGATTGATTTGCTACACTGATATTCCCCCTATGTGTTGTTGTTGCATAGTGGAAGATCTAAAACATGCTATTTCATTTATATACACTCTCATGGTCCTCCTTGGTTCTGTTCATAACAGAATAGCAAACCCTTCTCTTTTATCATGCTTTTGTGATGTGGTACCTGCTGGGTCTAAGACACTTTTCCTCCTGAATGCAGGTTTAGTGGACTGAGGATAAGAGACGACTTGTGATTACAGAACTTTTGCTAGGTGTGTGCTAGATTTTCCCCTAGAGCAGCTTCCATGAATAAATATAGTACCTTCTGATGGCTCTGCCTTGTCCCCTTCAAGTTCCAAACAAGACTGATGTCCTTTGTCTTCTGGTTTTTGCTTGCCTCCAAGTCTAACTGCCCACTTTCTTCTCATCTCAGCCCAAAGTACTGCTTCATCTAAGAGGTGTCTCATGGATGTTATTCTTCACCACATGAAACTTATCTCTTTCTTTTCCAATTCTTTAGCTTTTTGTTTCTTGGTTATAACTCTCTATGGTGCTTCAGGGCATTTTTCTTCCCTGTTCCTGTAGTTAATTTACTGTGCAGTTTCCATACTAGACATGAGGCATGGGACGGGAAATGCTTTTCTTTGTATCTGCCTAATCTTAGGCAGAGACCTAAGACCCAGAACTGATCAGAAATGAAGAAACCAATAAAAAAATTCAAACTTTTCCTGGAGCATAGAATGACTTGAAGGAGAGCAGCTTGGAGTATATCGTCATTGGGTGATTGATTAGCATCACTGAAGCCTTGTAACGAGGGAATGAGCTTGGACCATGGGGGAGAATTCTGACCGCACAGACTCCAAGGCCCATTAGTTGAGGTCTAGGATACCTTACAGGAGATGCTTGGAAGAGTAAATGTGATGCTTGATTCTACTTTGAAGAAACAGCTGCATGATGCCCTCTCTCCAACACTGACTAAAAAGAAGGGGAACCGTTGTTAGTAACAGCAGACTAACAACCCAGTTATAGTACAATGCTTTATGTCCCAGCCCTGAAGCTTTTTGTAACTTTACTTGTAGGACAATATCTTAGGTTTGTAAAATCTCTTCCAGTCATTGGCTCTCCTCTAGGAGTCTTGTCCAAACCATGTGACTTTCTTTACATCTTCAGCTGAATCACTGTCTTTTTCCTTATGTCTATCATGTTGGTAGAATGCTCTCTTCCCTGATGTTAAGTCCAACTCCTCCTTTGTTTGAGTCCTGCTCACACTTGCCTCCCAAACACATATTCCCAGGTTCAGGTCAAGTGGGGAACTTACTATGTAGACCAGGCTGGCCTCCATTTCACAAAGAGCCACCTGCTTCTGCCTCCCAAATGCTGGGATTAAAGGCATGTGCTACCACACCCGGCTCAGGTCAAGTTTCTTAAGCATGCTCTTCAGCAGTGAGACCTTTAAGTCAGGGCTACACCTGTGGACAACACAGTTACCTCCTTCCTAACTGGTGACAGTCTCCTACAGCTTCTTTCTCTGACCCATTATTCCCAAGCTTTACATGTATTATTGCATTCCCAGGCGCAGTAACATTCAGCGATTCTCCATTGCTTACAAGATTCCAAGATAAACTTTGAACTTATTAGTACTCTATAATTTGTCTCTTTGGTCTTATCCTAACTTACCAAATTTTTATTCACTTTCTAGGATCCCACATCTTATGTAGATGTAACTTTCACTGTTTGCACATTTGACTTCTCAGATAGCAGCTTCTTTTGTTGTTTTATTATTTGTTTGGTTTTCTTGTTTGTTTGTTTGTTTGTTTGTTGGAGGCAGGCTCTCTCTACGTAGCCCTAACTGGCCTAGAACTTTCTATGAGAATAGAGTGGTCTCAAGCTCAGAGATCCGCTTGCCTTTGCCTCCTGAGTGCTGAGATCAAGAGTGTGCACCACCATGCTTGGCAGTAGGAGCCTCTTAAAGGTAGTCCTCAAGTCTGACTTACTTTTATATTCAAATTTTTGTGTTCCCCAAAATGGGTAAGCTAAAGCCCAACATGGAGAGTTCCAGGTTTGTGAAGATAAAGACCGATCTTATTCCTTGTGATCCCAGCACTCGCACAACTCTGGCTCCAATAAGTATTAGATTAAAACTAAGTGATAACAGTTTTTCTCCAAATGATGGTATACTCTGTAATTGCGGTTCTATTCCAAAGAAGAGGCAGCATAGAGTGAAGCAGATGATCAAAATCTAGTGCTCCTATTGTCTAGTTAGACTTCAGGGCTATCATTTTCTTCTCTTGATCTTGGGTCTTTTCCTATGTAATAAGAGGAAGTTAGGACTAGATCTAAGTGAGAGGGAGGGAGTAAGAAAGAAAGGGAGACAAGAGGGGAGGAGGGAGATCGATTCCATTTGTATTTTCTTAGGAATCAGGGAGATAATTGTCCTCATAATTAAGCTCATTTATGCAAATTAGCACAGGCTGTACCATGGCCAAGAGAAGATGAAGTTTTGAGTTCAAACAGACCTTTTGCTGTTTAGATGCTGGAAGAAGATTTGATTTATGTTGCAGCCTTGACTTGCTCCACAGTCTTGGAACTTAGTAATAATAAACCACATCAACAAGTAAACTCATCCTCTGGACTTTCCAAAAATACCTTGGTTTGGTCCCCTCTCTCTCTCCTACAGATATTTTCCAAGTAATTTAAAAGTAATTTAAATCTTATTTTATTAAAGCTTCACAAACACCCTGTGAAGTTAGGTAGGTGTTATTGTGGTCATTTAAAAATATATTTTGGAGTCCCAGCTTATTTCTTACTAGTGATGGGTTACTTAACTTGTCTGAAACCTGCTCCTTCATCTGTGAGGGTTTTTTTTAACTTAAAACTTTATTGAGAATTTCATATATGCATATAAGGTATTTTGATCAAATTCACTCCCACTCCCTCCCCTCCAATACCTTCCATGTCTCCCCATCACTTTTTTCTGACAACTTCATGTACTTTTTCTTTCTTTAGGTTGTTTGGGTAAAAAAGACCCCAAAGAAAAGTAGCCAGTTTCTTGGCAAAAGTCAAAATGTCCTTCGGCCTCTTAGCAACATACTCTGTTCCAAAGGCCAAAAATGTCAAAAGTATTTGGGAGCTCTTATCTAATCTCTAAAATATTTTAGGGTTACCTCTTCAGAGGAGGGGATTTTAGAGTAGCAAAAAGCCCCATTAAAAAAAAAAGGTAAGAGGTTTGTTAACAGTAATATTTGCTACATAATTTTGTGTGAAGACTCAGTAACATAAATGCTTAAAAACATTTATGGTGTCATTATTATTTGGTGATTTCTTGACAAAGGGGGTTGCTCTAGAACTTCCTCTTTCTTCTCTTTTGTTAACATTGGAAGTAAAAACTTTCAGTTCCATGAATTTGGGTTTGATGATGTTGTTGCTGTTTTGGGGATTTTAACTGAGACCCTGATAACCATTGCTCCTGGAAATTTTGTTCATATTTTGATTTCTTCTTTGAGTTGTTATTAAGCAGAAACCCAGAGCCAGCACCATTAAGAATTGAGTATTTGTTACCACTGTCCGTATCCATGGGGGTGGGAATATCAATTTTTTGTGATGTGGTGTGTATGTGTGTGTACATATGTGTTCACATGTGTGTATGTGCATATTGTGGCCAAAGGTTGATGTCATGTGTCTTCCTCAATTGCATTCCACCTTACTCTTTTGAAACATGACCTCTCAACAAACCTAGAGTTCACCAGTTGGCTAGACTGGCTGTTCAGCAAGCCACAGGAACTGTCCTGTCTCAGTCTCCTCAGAGCTGGGATTACAGGCACACATTACTACACCCAGCTTTTCCCGTGGTGCCGGGAATCCAAACTCAGGTCCTCATGCTTGCACAGCAAGCACTTCATTGACTGAGCCATTTCCCCAACCCATTTTTGGCTTATCTTTATATTCCTACTTATAGGCCAGGTCACTCCCGAGACATGAAAGAGTCAGAAGGGCCCCTCTACATTTCTTATACACCATGACTTCTTTGAGGACACAGTATTTCTTGCTTGGCAGTGATCCTTACATAGGCTCAGCACACTCTTTAGAGTGTGTTTCCTAAAAAGCATGGATTTAAAAATATTTTTAAAGCTATTAGGATTATTGAGTGATTATTGACTCATACAAGATCCTTCTCCCTAAATTCCCTTCTGATCAAAGTGTAGCCCTTAGACCAGTAGCAAGAACACGAGCTAGATCATCAGAAAAACAGACTCTCCACTTGATGCCTGGTGATCTACTGAGTCAAAATCACCAAATTCTACTTTTGAAAAACAAAGCCCCCAGGACAATCTATGACTGATTACACTAGACTGGTTGCTGGTCTACAAAACATGCTCTGAGTCTACCCTGTATTCAAGTCAGCCTGAAGAACGTGATGGTGGTTGGCCATGCCCACCAGCTTAGCCGCCAGATAGGCTTTGATCTACTCACCTGGTCTTGTCTCATTCTGTTTCAATACCTGTGCGTTTCTCTGGCTTGCCATTTATGCCATTAATTTAACTCAGTTAAATTAATTAAGCTCAGATTTAACTTTTGGTGTCATCTGCTTTGCCTTCCCGCTTCTTTGCATGGTTTTCCCTGAGGTTGCATTTGCTGAGATGCCCATGTCTGTTTGGTGTCATATGCTACTTACTGCTTTCTTACTCAGCCTTAGGTAGCAAAACCTTTAAAAGGTGTGTGTGTGTGTGTGTGTGTGTGTGTGTGTGTGTGTGTGCAAATGTGGCTAGATGTACTTAGCCTCATAGATACTAATGAAATAGTCTACAACCCTGCCAATAGCTGTTTAAAGAGATGGTGCCCATGTGCACAGCTTAGACTTTTTAAATGTAAGTGCTTGGTGATGCAACATGCCAATGATCCCAACTCCTCAGGAGGCTGGGGCAGGAGGATTGAAGTTCAAAGCCTGTTTGGGCTTCATAGTGAATTCAAGATTACCCTGGACTACTTAGTAAGAACTTGTCTCAGTGTCTATCTCTATCATCTATCTATCTATCTATCTATCTATCTATCTATCTATCTATCTATCTATCTATCATCTATCTATCTATCTATCTATC
>NW_008354705.1:473626-481071 GCF_000622305.1 Nannospalax galili | reverse complement strand
ATCTATATCTATCATCTATCTATCTATCTATCTATCTCTCTCTCTCTCTCTCTCTATCTATCTCTCTCTCTCACTATGTAACCCTGGCTAGCCTAGAACTACAGAGATCCACCTGCCTCTGCCTAACGAGTGCTGGGCTTAAAGATGTGCACCGCCGTGGCAGCTAAATTACTCTTTGTTGAGTAATCACTTGTATTTTTATTCTCTCTTACCCTCTGATTCAGTATCTCTTTCCATTTCCCAGTCTTCTGACTCATTCTCATCTCTGTGTTACATCTTTCCCTGCTTTCTGCCTCCTGTTCCTTTTTTGCACTCTGTGCCCCCCAGACACTCATCTTCCCAGGTAGTGTAAGCCCAGACCTAGCAGAGCAGGTGGAACACAGGCTGCTTCCAGTCTGCGTTGGTTCCATCCACAGTAACTAGTGCTCTTGGATGACCACTGGACTATTTGTTTGGAACAAAATCTTCCTAGCTCTTGATTGGAAGGCTATCCTATCATCTATCTATCTCTATCTATCTATCTATCTATCTATCTATCTATCTATCATCTATCTATATCTATCATCTATCTATCTATCTATCTATCTCTCTCTCTATCTATCTCTCTCTATCTATCTATCTATCTATCTCTCTCTCTCTCTCTCTATCTATCTACCATCTATCTATATGACTGGAAATGTGGCTCTATGATAGAGCACTTGCTTAGCATGCATAAGATCTTGGGTTCAATAGTAGAGCAAATAAATAAACATATAAAATCTACCTTGTCACATATAATTTTTAATAAAGGGGACTGATGTGGATGATGCTCTCACATTCAACTTTCAACATTCAATTCTGGTTTTCTAAATCAATCCATGGAAGTGGGGAGGTATGTTTCAAATATGACTTTATTATGGGGGAGAGGGGAAGTTTTGAATTTCTTCTACAAGGCAAAATACCAGAAGGAAATAAATTCAGTGCAAAAAAATAAAGAGCATAATGACTTTGATGTTTTCATCATAGTTTTGAAATGCTCTTCTTTCCTTTCCTGAGAGTTCATACTGAAATAACACCCATCAGAATGTCTGAGGATGCCGATAACAGGCGATGGAGAAGTGGTGCCAGAAAGAAGACAGGTGTTTTTAGCTCACTAACATAGCATCCCAGCGAAGGTCACCATACAAATGAATACTCTAGAATAGCCGTGATGAGAGGAAAATGACCATGAACGATGCTGTTCACTTTCCCAGGAGCATAATTTTGAACTTTATTAGAAATTATTAAAAGTGAGATTTCATCCTTTTTTAACTTCTTTGGTTACCAAGGCCACTGTTTGAACACTGGCAGAGAAAAAACTCTTAATGACCAGTCTGTGTTCACATGTCTTAATGAGCTAACGATTACTTTCTTTCATGTCCTTTGGATACGTGTGTGAGCATGTGTGAGTGTGCATATGCATGTGTTCCTGCCCACTGTGCACGTCTTCACAGTCAGCCTTCGGGTATACCTGGGTTCTATATCTGCTGATGCCATCAACCATGGGTTGACAATATTCAGACCAAATGACTGGTGCCTGTGCTGAACATGTAGTTTTTTCTGGTCGTGATTCCCTAAATAATACAGGATAATAACGACTTCCATTTAACAAACAGTACATTTACTATGGCAGTAAACTAGAGGTGATTTAAAGTATATGAGAAGATGCATACGGGTTAAATGCAAATATCACACCTTTGTTACATCAGAGTTTTGAACATCCACAGATTTCGGTATCCTTAGGGAATCTTGGAACTACCTCCTTCCCAAATTTGGAGAATGTGTGTGTGTGTGTGTGTGTGTGTGTGTACCATTTATCTAGCATATATACATAAAATATGTGTGGTATAATACGTATGGTTTATGTCAACGATGGCACATATTTCTGTTGCTTGTTTAGAACAAAGTGCCAAGTGACTTGGTACTGTCATCAAAGCGTATGGCTTCTTTGTCCTTTTCCCCCATTGCAATAATATGAGATCATATATGTTTTAAAGAAGACAAGGACATACAAATACTTGAAACTACATCATCATATGATGCTGTTCCAGTCTGTAAATTCAAAAGCTCAGTAAATTCAAAAAGCTCAGATGTGATGGAGAAATTTAAAACAAATTCTTGTTAGCTAGCTGATGATGTCTTCTCATAGGAATACTGTGGGTTAAAGGTGCTTTTTGACTGCTGTTTGCAAAGAATTATGGAGACTTCTTTGCACCAAGGCATTGTGTATAGAGGCTGTTTCTTGTTCAGGGCGCCTACCTTGATCCTGACCCCTAGACTCAGGAAAGTCATGGTTGCATAGCTCCATCATATCAGCAGGGGCTCCTGTCCCTGTCGGATGTAGGTGTCTGAGGTTTCATCTGGTAGCAGAGGACTTCCTCTCGGTGAGAGGGTTACATTTTCCTGTGACCCTGATCTTCAGAATGCTGCCTTGAAGAGATTATTTCGTATTTTTGTCTTAAAGTACTGCACTGTCATACCTGTCATCTAGAATGTTTTAGAACATCCAAGAAAGTTACAGTTCAGAACTGTGTTATCCAGAATGACAGTGTCAGCATTTGAAGTGCCGTTGCTCTTCTTTATGCCTGGACACACCTGAAGAGCCACGTTTTTGTTGTGTGCCTGGAACACACCTGAAGAGCCATGTTTTTGTTGAGCATTCCTCACTCCTGCCTCCCCCAGAAGTCTCCTCTCCTTCAGGGCTTCAGATTTCTACTAATCACTTTTAGTGGTCTGATCCTTGTATTAATGATGGTTATTTTGTCAGCCTTTAACCTTTATCCCTTCCTTACATGCAACTCATCGTAAGTTATAGTCTCTATGTACATAAAATGAGAGTCTCTCTTGCATTTGCTTGAGAAGCACTATTTTATGATAGCAGTATTAGGATCATTTTTATGCTTGTATGCATTTACACAATATTCCACCACAAATTTCAGGTTGATTTGTTTTATTTCGTAAACAAATAGGTTTCGTTATTTGCGCCAATGTAAGAATCTTTAAATAGATGGTTGTATTGGGTGGGGTTTGCTAGAGAAACAGAATCAATAGAATATATGATGGAACTGTAACTGTTTACATGTTGTTGATAAAACAGATATCAATAATAATTCATATGCATTTATCATTTTGTTTCATTAATCTTCTTTTTGATACTGATTTTTACCTTTAAAAGTATAATTTTTCATAACATGACTGTTTCACACATCAACTCACAGCAGAGGTTACCTGCACAAGACCTATATGACATCAAGACAGTTAAAATTCCATCCCAGATGGGGGAGGGGCCCCAAAGTCTCTTCGTGCAGGAGCTAGTGGCCATAGTTGGCTGCTGAGGAAGGGGCCGTCACTCTCCTTTGGGGACCCGGCTCCTGGTAGGTTGTCCATGCCTCAGGGAATGGCTCCACACCCATGTGCATGTGGGTAGCACTAGCTGGATTCAGGGGTTATTCATAACAATTACGAGAAAGGAGAACATGAAGTTGGGATGGAGGTGGGGTGAGGGGATTAAGCAGAGTTGGAGGAAGGTAGTGGTGCATAGATATGATCAAATTACACTGTATAAATGTAATAGCATTGCAAAGAATCAATAAATATTTTTAAAGAATGCCATTTACATGATGCATATTTAGTTCCTTTCAGCTTCTCTGTTGTTTGGGGAAAATATATATCCTATTAGAAATGACTCTAGTGAGTCATTAGTTTTGTAATTAAAGATTATGTTCTGAATTATTTTGTCTACATTTTAAGGAACACAGTAAAACCTTCTTTTGGTTCTTCCCTCCTGAGGTCAAGGTGTTCCACACTTAACCATCTTTTATTTCTACCTTCAATTCTCCAATCTTATTAAGGATATAATTCTGCATTTTGATCCATATTTTATTATATTTTAATACTGTATATGTCTTAAATAACAAAAATGAACTAATCAAATCAGTGTTGACTGATGAATTAAACAAGTACTTAGACCCTAGGTCAAGGACTTGGTAGACATATGTAAAGAAGATACACAGTGCCCAGCTCACATTCTAAACTGTGTGATCGAATGGGTGGTGATGAGAAGCGTGTAGGAAGTTCAGAAGGCCAGGTGATTTGTCTCTGCTTGCCTATCTTGGAAGTGTCTTCCCAATACAGGAATCCTCCTAGGCTCACACTCTCAGACTCAGCATCCTGCAGTGGCAAAGTCAGGGGCTCTGAGGCCATCCAGATAGAGAAGAAATAGCACCCCCTGGTTTGTTGGTTAGGCACCTCTTGCTCTCTGGGAGGTGTGTGTGTGGGGGGGGTATCTGTCTGTGGTTTGTATGTATCTGTGTGTGAGGTGTGTGTATCTGTTTGTCTATGCAGTGTGTGTTTGTGATGTGTGTATCTGTCTGTCTGTGGTATGTATGTATCTATCTGTCTGTGTGTGGGGTGTGTGAGTGGGTCTGCTGTCTGTCTGTGGTATGTGGGGTGTGTGTGTCTCTGTGGGGTGTGTGTATCTCTTGTCTGTCTGTGGGGTGTGTGTGTGTGTGTGTGTGTGTGTGTGTAGGAGAACAGTATCAAGATTCTTCCAACTTTCTATTGCTTGAGTGTCGTTGAATTCATTCCAAGAAACACAGAGTGTTGCCCTAAAAGCAAAACAAAACAAAACAAAACAAAAAACTGGGAATTCCCTATTATGACAAAAACAAATGGGAGCATCTTGGTCTCAGGTAATGAATATTAACTTAAGTTTTTGCCTCCCTAGAATAGTTTTCTTATCTGTTTCATTGTCATATGCATTCCTGACTATGGAAGACAAGAATGCTTCTTTGACACCCTTCACTGTGACTTGGGTGGGGACCATTTGTAGTGTGCACCACTGTTTTC
Source organism: Nannospalax galili (assembly GCF_000622305.1). NCBI lineage: Eukaryota > Metazoa > Chordata > Mammalia > Rodentia > Spalacidae > Nannospalax > Nannospalax galili. The sequence continues at coordinate 476,205 of NW_008354705.1, read as the reverse complement.
ATGCCCAGTAAGAAAGGAAATGGGACTAGATCAGCAACCATCCCTTCTGGATACACAATGAGTAGGCTGACTTCTGCAAGCCTAGAAATTTCCCTGTGTTGCCACAGAAAATTGTCTGGTGGTTCATTTCTTTGCTTTTGCAGAAGAGTTGATTTTAACCCGGCCTGGCTATTCCTCTTTCTTTGCTATTATTCCTGTTAACCTGATGGTTCACTGGTAATTAGTTTTAATGACTTCAGTAGGGATTTTACCTTCCTGTCTTTGGTAAACAATACCCTGGGGGTGAGCACTAGGCCTCAGTTATAGACCACTGCTTTTGCCCTGGGTTGACAGACAGCTGTCCCATCCTAGAAAGGACATCACCCCCCCCACACACACACACATACACACCTCTTGGGCTGATCTTCAAGTTCAGTATAGATTTGAAGGATGAAATATAAAGGCGAAAGTACCAGGAACTCAGAGGGTGAGATATAGTCAGGGCAGCAGGAAAAGCACAAAATCCATGTAATTTCAGCTCTGCAGAACTGGTATGAGATTTTGTGAGGGACAGGTAAGTCATTTATCAGATTGTACAGATGCACCTAGGTACCTGCTGTAAAAAGTATCCCATATGAGAGAGTACGGGGGTTCTGGCCTCCCTCTGGCCTCCAACTACCAGAGGGCCTGAGAAGCCTGACAGCCCCTGGATCCTGCCTCTACATGGTGGTAAGCTTCCCCTAATGGCACCATACCATCCCCCTACCTGGGATTTTGTGAGGCCCCTCCCAAGGCCCCAGGGCAGATCTGTCTTTGGTAATGTAAGGCTGAGATCCTAGCAGACAGTCTGAGAGGGTGGGTTCAGACCTCCATCAGGGTAGCTGCTTAGACTAGCTCAGCAGATTGCCAGAGAGTGTGAGGTTCTGGCCTCCCTCTGGCCTCCAACTATCAGAGGGCCTGAGAACCCCAGGGACAACCTGACAGCCCCCAGATCCTGCCTCCACGTGGTGGTGAGCTTCCCCTAATTGCACCATATCATCCCCCTACCTGGGATTTTGTGAGGTCTCTCCCAAGGCTCCAGGGCAGATCTGGCTTTGGTAGGCTAAGGCTGGGAGCTCAGCAGACCCCCAGAGAGTGCTGAGTTCTAGCTCCCCTCTGGCCTCCCTCTGGCATAGGGTTGACAATGAACAGGACTATCTGAGAGACCCTGGATCCTGCTTCCACGTGGTGAAGGAAGACTGAGTGTACCTGACTGGAACCTGAATTGGGTTTCTGTGGGAACCCCTGAATAGCTGATCTGAGGCCATCAGTTCCCTCCAAAACAAACCTGGAAGAACCTGAACCCTGTGCCAACCAGCTTAACATACCAATAAAGAAAGGATCTAGGCACCCGGATAATACAAACAGAAGCATACATCAACTTAATTCTAATATCAGAATCATAAACAACAAAAGATATTCACATGCCAAAAGCACAACGAAAGAATAATAAAATGGAAAGCCAAAACACTATGTCCCCAGCAAAACCCACCAATCCTGTAGAGGAGTTCTACAAGGAGAACCCGCTAGAGATAACCCAGGACACTGAATTTAAAAGAAAAATCATAAACATGATCACAGAATTCAATGAATTTAAAGAACAAACAAACCAAAGAGCTAAAAGAAGATAGGGATAAACTTCTGAATGAATTCACAAAAGAGATAAAAATATTGAAGAAAACTCAGGCAGAAATGAAGAAGGAAGTGCAAAATTCAATAAGTCAATTTGAAACAATAGGGGAAAGCCTCGTCTCTAGATTGAATGAAATGGAAAACAAAATATCAACACTGGCGGATAAAGTTGAAAAATTGGACCACTCAAGCAAAGATTATGGAAAATGAAAAAAAACACAGGAATGGAATATGCAAGAGATGTGAGACACCATGAAAAGACCAAATCTACGAATCATAGGAATAGAGGAAGGAGAAGAATTTCAGGTTAATGGTGTTGACCAGATCTTAAACAGGATTGTAGAAGAAAATTTCCCCAAAATAAGGAAAGACATCCCCATACAAATACAGGAAGCACACAGAACACCAAATAGACAGGATCAGAAAAGAAACTCCCCACGACATATCATAGTAAAAACACTAAATGTACAGAACAAAGACAGAATACTGAAAACAGCAAAAGAAAAACAACAAGTCACATACAAGGGAAAGCCCATCAGAATTACAGCTGACTTATCAATGCAAACTATGAAAGTCAGAAGAACCTGGACCTAGGTCTTTCCAGTTCTACATGACAATAGATGCCAGCCCAGAATACTATACCCAACAAAAATGTCTATTATAGTTGAGGGGGAAGAAAAATCTTTCATGGCATGAATAGCCTGAAAGAATACATGTCCACAAAACCAGCCCTTCAAAGAATACTTGAAGCAATACAGAGAGTGGAGAGAGAAAAAAGTATACCCCAGGGGAAAAAAAGAATATACATAAAGGTATAATCTAGGAAACACAAAATTAGAGAACACAAACAGCAATCAAAATAACAGCAACCAATACACACCTTTCAATAATAACCTTAAAATCAATGGAATGAACTACCCAGTCAAAAA
>NW_008354705.1:471447-473577 GCF_000622305.1 Nannospalax galili | reverse complement strand
GCAAGAAACCCATCTCACCTTCAAGGACAGGCACTACCTTAAAGTAAAAGGATGGAAAAAAATATTCCAAGCAAATGGTACTAAGAAAAAAGCAGGAGTTGCAATTCTAATATCTGACAAAATAGACTTCAAAGTAAAACTAATCAGAAGAGATAAGGAGGGTCACTTCATTCTGATCAAAGGAACAGATAACCAAGAAGATATTACAATCTTTAGCATACATGCACCAAATTCCGGTGCACCCAAATTCATAAAAACAACACTACAAGACTTTAAGACACAGATTAACCCCAACATCTTTCCATTATTCCACCCAAACACCAAAGAATACACTTTCTACTCAGCACCTCATGGAACTTTTAAAAAAATTGACCACATACTGGGCCACAAAACAACCCTCAACAAATACAAAAATATTGAAATAATTCCATGCATTCTATTGGACCACAAAGCAGTATCGCTCAAAATCAACACTGGACGAAGCTTTAGTCGCTACACGAACTTGTGGCGATTGAACAACACACTCCTAAACAATGAGTGGGTCAAAGGAGAAATTAGGAAAGAAATAAAGAATTCCTGGAATTCAACGAAAAGGACAATACAACACAACACAACCTCTGGAACACATTAAAAGCAGTCCTAAATGGGAGGTTTATTGCTCTAAGTGCCTACATTAAAAAATTGGTAAGAGCCCAAATAAATGACCTAACACTGCAACTCAAGGCACTAGAAAGGCAAGAACAAATGAAACTCAAATCCAGCAGAAGAGAAGAAATAACAAAAATCAGAGAAGAAATTAATGAAATAGAAACAAAGAAAACAATACAAAGAATCAATGAATCTAAGAGCTGTTTCTTTGAAAAGCTAAACAAGATAGACCCTTAGCCCAAGTAACCAAAAGAAAGAAAGAACAAATCCAAATCAACAAAATCAAAGATGAAAGGGGAAACATCACAACACCCAAAAGATCCAGACTATTATAAGGGAATATTTAAAAAAAATATATGCTACTAAATCTGAAAGTCCACAAGAAATGGATGGATATCTGAAATCATGGGAACCTCCAAAGTTAAACTAAGAGGAGATCAACAGCTTAAACAGAACCATAACATATAAGGAAATTGAACAGTAATACAAAGCCTCCCAACTAAAGAAAGGTCAGTCCCAGGTGGATTTACAGCAGAATTATACCAGGCATTTAAAGAAGACCTCCAACCAATACTACTTAAATTATTCAAAATAATAGAAACAGAGGGAGAACTCCCAAATTCCTTCTATGAAGCCAGCATCATTCTAATAACAAAGCCAGGAAAAGACACAATGAAAAAATAACACTATAGACCCATATCCTTAATAAACATAGCTGCAAAAATTCTCAACAGAATACTTGCAAATTGCATACAGACACACATCAGAAAGATCATTCACCATGATCAAGTAGGCTTTATCCAAGAGATGCAGGGATGGTTCAATATTCACAAGTCAATAAACATCATTAATCATATAAATGGACTCAAAGACAAAAACCACATGGTCATCTCAATAGATGCAGAAAAGGCTTTTGACAAAGGGTTTCAGCATGACTTTAACTGTATGTGTTCCCATTGAAATCAAGAAGCAGACAAGGCTGTTTGCTATCTCCACTCCTTTTCAACATAGTGCTTGAAACTCTTGCTAGAGCAATAAGATGAGAGAAGGAAATTAAAGGAGTACTAATTGGAAAAGAAGCAGTCAAACTATCGTTTTTTGCAGATGATATACTATACCTAAGAGATCCCAAAAGTTCCACCAGAAAACTCCTAGAACTGATCAACACTTTCAGTATAGAGGCAGGTTATAAAATCAATCTACAAAAATCAGTAGCCTTTCCATATACCAATAACAAGCAATTGGAGAAAGAATACAGGGAAAAGCTCCCATTCAAATTGCTGCAAAAAAATTAAAATATCTTGGAATAAATCTGATAAAAGACACCAAAATTCTCTACAATGAAAATTTTAAATAAAGAAAGAGATTGAGCAAGACACCAGGAGATGGCAGGGCCTCTCATGTTCATGGATTGGAAGAATTAATATTGTTAAAATGACCATCCTACCAAAAGCAATATATAGATTCAATGCAATCTCAATC
>NW_008354705.1:469609-470647 GCF_000622305.1 Nannospalax galili | reverse complement strand
AAAGCTTCTGTACATCAAAGGAGGCAACCAGGGAAGTGAAGAGAAAACCCACAGAATGGGAGAAAATCTTCACAGCAGTGACATCTGACAGAGGTTTAACATCCAGAGTATATGAAGAACTCAAGAAACAAAGAACAGAGAAACCAAATGACCCAATTAAAAGATCGCTAAAGGTCTAAACAGAGTGTTCTCAAAGGAAGAAATAAAGGTGTCTAAGAAACAGCTCAAAAAGTGTTCAACATCATTAGTAATTAGGGAAATGTAAATTAAAACCACCCTAAGCTATCACCCTAAGATGTTACCCAATCAGAATGGCTAGGATCAAGAGAACAAATGATACCAAATCCTGGTGAGGATGTAGAGAAAGGGGAATGCTCATTCACTGCTGGTGGGATTGCAAACTCACGCAGCCTCTATGGAAAACAGTGTGAAGAGCTCTTAAAAAACTAAAAATGAACCTACCATATGACCCAGTTATACCACTCCTTGACATATACCCAAAGGACCCATTATATTGTAGAGACGCTTGTACAACCATATTTGTTGCCGCTCTTTTCACAATAGCTAAGAGATAGAAGCAACCTAAGTGTCCCTCAAATGGTACATTTAGACAGTAGAGTTCTATTCAGCAGTAAAGAAAGATAAAATAATGAAATTTGCAAGTAAATGGATGGATCTAGAAACTGTTATAATTTGCAGGTAAATGGATGGATCTAGAAACTGTTATACTAAGTGAAGTAACACAGACTCAGAAAAATAAACAACGTATGTTCTCCCTCATATGTGGCTCCTAGCACCAAATCATTTAAAATTCCAAGTCCTTTTAATAAGATGATGCTATACAGCAGTACCTTCTGCGTGAAATAACTACCATTATCATGACTTCAGCTGAGCCTGATTGCTAAACATTGTCATAATTGGGCTTGTTAGTTATGCTCCTTCATTAAAGAGGGGCAAGCAGAGTCATTAGACCCTCACTAGAGTATCCAGCCACTCTTCCTAGCCAACTGTATGTAACTTGGCCCTAATTACACATGG
>NW_008354705.1:412137-469578 GCF_000622305.1 Nannospalax galili | reverse complement strand
CTTTTTTCTAGTTCCCTGTCTAGAACTTGTAATGCTAATTACTCTTGCCTTTACTTCTCTGTCACATCTCCTATTCATGATTCAAGGGCTTTCTTCTCCCCCTAGAGACAAAAGTTATGCAATTTGGGAGACTTTTAGATAGACCCACTGAAGGGGTACCCCAATTGCCTCACCTTACATCCCTGTTCAGAATGGTAGAAGCCAGAGCAGTTGGCGTCCCTATTCCATATTGGCAATTTGGGTAACCCCTTCAGAGGATGGCGTGATAAGAATAGGAGGTAGGAATTGGCTAGGCAGTTAGGGTAAAAGACCCCAAAGAAATGTAGCCAGTTCCTTGGCTAAAAGTCAAAATGTCCTTGGGCCGGTTAGCAACATACTCTGTGCCAAAGGCCAAAAATGTCAAAAGTATTTGGGAGCTTGTACCTAATCCTTAAAAGATTTTAGGGTTACCTCTTCAGAGGGGGGAATGTTGGAAGGGAGGGAGTGGGCATGGATTTGATCAAAGCACCTTATATGCATGTATGAAATTCTCAATAAAGTTTTTGTAAACATTTTTTTTTTAAAGAGAAAGATAGCAAATGCAAGGCTCTGAGTAAAGCAGCAAGCGGCATTCCTTAGGTCACTGCCATGGCTTCCCTCGGTGACAGGCTGTAACCTGTAAGAAGAAATAAAGTCTCCCCCACACCAAAGAAATGTCCCATACATGGTGTCTGTATCCAGAGGAAAACTGCAGTTGGTATGACATATCACCCTGGGAATTTCTAAAATGAGGTTTTCTTTTGGGAGGAATCATTCATTCATTCATTCATTCATCCAACAAACTTTCCCCCAGTATCCACTGTGTACTCTCTAGGGTCAGGCTTGGCCCAGTGGTCAGAGACATGAGATGCTACCATGTAGTACTTTGTTCTGGAAAGGTCTGAGGTCCTTATCTACACAGCAGGGGAGACTTGTTGATGTAAAGTATGAATTTTCAATTCCTTTTGCCAAGGACCTTGTGGTGGAACAGTCACTTGGGGAATCCCAAAGATACAGGCTGCCCAGTGGGTCATGCATGTTGAGTTGGTTTCCTTGGTCACCCTAGAGAGGGATGGTTCTGAACAAGTACATATCTACAAAAGCAATAAAAAGTCACAGATGCCAGGATGAGAGGCTGTAGGGGCACGTGGAGACAAAAGAATGTCAGGTCTGCCTGGGCTGCCAGGGAAGCAATATTCCTTAAGCACATAACACATTTTCCACCATTTGACCTGTCACTACCATGGGGCAAGTATCTTACCTGGTACATCAATTGCTCACATAGAGGCACCATTCAAATCTACTTTCTCACTGGAATGATTATAGTAATCATGTTACAATGAGGCAGACATTGAGTCAAAGATTGTGCTGATCATCCCAAGACCAGAAGACAGCAGGGGGTGGGATGGAAATTGGAGGCTACTGACTACCCACCTTATCTTTTCAGGGTATGTGATTAATATTGGTTGTTAAAACAACTTAGAACCACTCAAGAGGCAACCCTCTGGGCACTCCTGGGAAGGATGATCTAGATTAGGTTTCACTGAGGTGGGGAGACCCACCTTGAATGTGGGAAGTACTGTTCCATGGGCTGAATTAAAAGGCGAGAGTAAGCCAAGCACCAGCACTTGTGTCTCTCTGCTTCCTGACTGCAGATGCCATGTGACCAGTTGCCCTTCCCCGATTCTTGCTGTCAGGCCTTCCCCACCATGATATCATGCATCCTGTCAAACGAATGCACGCATGCTTCCTTGCTTGTGCTCAGAATGATTTTTCTGCTCTTACATAAGTCAAGACCCCTTACCTAAGAAACTGGTGCTGCCTACACTGTCATGTCTCCCAACATCAGTTAACTTATGACAACCCCACCCCCCCCCCCCGCCAGGCAGACATGCCCACAGTCCAACTGGATGAGAACAATCCCTCAGTCCCTCATTGAAACTCTCTTCAGGTGATTCTATGTTGTGTCAAGTTGATAGTTAAAGCTAATCACCACAGTGACTCCTGCAGGATTGTAGCCAAACTGTTATTTGTGGATTCATTTTTCTTGGAACACTGAAATACCCTTTGTTCTTTGGGCTTCCAATGCATATGCATATGATGGATATGTACACCCTAGTGGATGGAAGAGGTTTCAGGGGTCCTGCTAGGTCCTTAGGAGCCTGAATTTCAGCATAATCATTGAGGCAAGATTAATACAACCTTCCATCTGATCACATCTGTTCCCCACTAATAGCTTCTGATTGTGTTAGGGCAAAGTATAAAAGTGTTAACAGGACCTGCTGAGACCCACATGAGTTGGGTCTATCTCTAGCATCATCTGTCCATTCTCGGTTTACTCAAAGTCCTCTGATAATTCTGATTTTCTGGTGCTCAGATGTCCTGGGTTTCTTCTTACCCAGGGCCTTTGTGGTTGCTGTCTCCTCAGCTTGTCACCCTCTCCCTTTAAAACCAGTTCACGTCTACTTTAGAGTTTAGTGTAAATGTCTCTCAGAATGACCTTTCTTGACCCCCAGTATAAGTGGGGTTCCTTGTTATAGCACCCCACACTTTTTCTGTGTAGCACTGTAGTTTGGGTGGTTCTTTGTTTGACACCTGACTCTCTCGTTCTCACAAGAGCATGAACTATGTCTGCCTGGCAGAGTTCCTTGTTCCTGGTGCTCACCTGGGTACCTTGCACACAGCAGGTGCTTGAATGTTATTCGTGACATGAATGAGTCACTGGGAGGACAGGGGGCCAACGACCTCTTCAGAAAGAGGCAGCAGGGGCAGTAGGTGGACATGTGCTATGGGACTGTGGCGGAGGCTTGCTTCCAAGGATTCCCAAAGAGTTCCTCAGAAAGAAATGGGCAGAGCCACAGCCACCAGGGAGGGAAAACCTGAGAGTTAGGCAGGCAGCTCCTTCCAAGAATGGAGTTTTGTTAGTGTCAGAACAACAAAGTCTGTCCCAAGGAAGAGAAACTTATTTTCTCAGTAGTATAGTTCTAGCCCTTTCTACACGGTGATGGCCAGGGTGAAATGGAACTTAGAGGTCTCTAATTCCCATAGATATGGAACCTGAAACTCAGAGAAGGAAAACAACTTACACTAGGACACCTAGCAAGCTGCCAACTCAACCAGATTTTGGGGTTTCCAGACCAATTCTCATTTCATTACAACACGGCTGCACTTTGATTTTGGGCCACTGTTGGAGGTGAAAAGAAATCATTAGAAAATGAATGTTTCCTGAAATATCACCTGCAATTTATTGCACTCAGAATTTCACACTGATAAATAACCTCTTTCTCATTAACATGCAGGCTCCCTACAATTAACATTCTCATTTGCACTATGTAAACAGCTTCTAACTGTGCCTTTTACCTCTTTGTTCAAACAAAGATTTCTGTTAGCAAAGAAACAAGGAGGAAATTAGTAGCAGGTGAGAGCTTATTTTTAATTACACTGAGATTGACTGTTGTTCTCCAAATCTTCTCTAATTCCCCCAAGATATTTATTTGCAGACCAAGTTTTCAATCTATGAAAGCAGCAGCCATTTCTGATCTTTATTTACTAAATGAAAACACAAATGGCAGCAATGGTTTCCTGGCATGGTGCCAAGGAAGGCAGCATGGGGGGGGTGATGCTGATGCCAGCTTTGATCTGAGCAGCCAGGCAGTCACAGGGAAGTGGTGGGCACAGAGGGTGTGGAAGGGCAAACCTTTCTGCCGGATGATGGGCTCAGAGTCCCCCAGTCAAAGCTTCTCAAAAATCAGTTTCTACTACTACCTGGAGTCGAGCTCATGTTCTTTAGCAGAAGGATTGTCATTGATTGCCAAAGATAAGATATAGTATCTGCTAATGGTGACATGACTGGCTTATGGCAATGTATGGTCAGAATATTTAAAGACGGTCTATTGCAACTTCCCACTGAGGGCAAGAATCACTTTGGAAACACCTGACAGCTAGCATCCTAGCATGAAACCATTGTGTATGTTAGTATCCTCCACGCTGAAATTTCCCTCCCCTGAAATGACATCTTGTCTCCAGGATTTTTCATATGGGAGATCCATTCTGAAAAAAAATGATTCTTTTTCTACATGACAATTTCATGTCATAATATGCCCCTAGACACAGGCTCATATCCCCTGAGCCTGCTCCACTTTATGCATTCCAAGTTTCTTTAGCTATTTTTCAGTGGGACCCTGGTTCCAGATCCCTGGTTCCTCTGGATGTCAACTTTTGGATGCTCTGCAGGTGTGAAAGCTGCTTTTCAGTGAACTGTCAAGAAATGAGTACACTGCTTCCAGCATTATCTGATAAAGGTAAATGTGAATATCACCTTTTTCCTTGCTGGGGACTTCACCTGCTCACAGTCCCCCTGGCTAGCCCCGCTCTCTCAAATTTTCCTCTACTGAGGAACATGCTAAAATAGGCTTCTTTTTAAAACTCACCAGCTTTCCTTAGGAACAGAAAATCCCTCTTAGCTGAAGTATTGGGTATCACATGCAAAGATGTTTTACTTAGCATTTCTGAGCCCTTTCCATTAGTTGTTAAGTAATTTGCATTTCATAAAACATTTCATTTTTATAATGCACTTTTGTTGATAAGCACAGAGAAAGGCAAGGTTGAAGTAGTTAACCTCATTTCACAAGTGAGGAACTAGCCCTCCAGAGGTAATAACACACATTGCCATGCAGATGTGAGCTTCTAACTCAGTTCTCTGATTGAAGGTCCAGCCCTGTGTTTGCTACACAGCTGGTTCTCTTTAACAGATTCATGGCGGGAGGGGGGGGATGAAGGGAGGGAGGGAAATAGAGAGAGAGAGAGAGAGAGAGAGAGAGAGAGAGAGAGAGAGAGAGAGAGGGGGGGAGGGGGGGGGAGAGGGAGAGAGAGGGTGGGGAGAGATGAGGAGAGGAAGAGAGAGGGAGAAGGGGAAGGGGGAGGGGAGGAGGATGACAGAGGGAGAAGGGAGAGAAAGGGAGAGAGAACAATATCAATGGATCAAGGCTTCAGGTCCTCCTCCCAAGTCTAGCATTCCTTCCTTCCCAGCCCTTTACCCTGTTATTTGTCCAGTGAGGCAGGCTGATAGGAGTTCCATCATCAGTGTGAAGCTGTAAAATGAAGTGTTTACCCACATTTATAAGCTGACCAGAGAAGGTGGCACTCTCAAATGTGAGGCAGAACTTGAATTTATAATTTATAGTTTATACCTTATACCATCTTAAGCTTCTGGCTTAGTTATAAGTTATGCTTTTAAAAAAAATACCTAAGGAAAGGAACTGATAATAGAAAGGGAAACAGTTATACCTAGAAATTTAAGTCAGAAAGTGTTAGTATCAATTTTCAGCTTTTTTGATGTCCAAGGCAAGAATTGAAACCCAGTCATACTCTCCTTTTCCTATCAAAGGAAGCCGTTAGTGAGAAGTGGCCGACAGGACTTGCATCTGTCACTTTCCTCATTATATAACACCTCTGAACAGCACAGTGGCCCAGTCACCACCTCCATCTCCAACCTGGGGGAGATTCCATTTAAAGAATCTGGGGTGTATACTGAGAATCTGTGCTTGAAATTGCTCCGCAGATTAGCAGTTTGCTGCCTTAGGACAGCATCTGGGAGACTGTTTAAAATGCAGGTGTTTGGTTCTGCCCCAGGGGTCCGTGTTTCAGTCCTGAGATTCTTGGTCTGCCTGGGACTTTGATCAGAGTGGTGGTTGGTGAGCTCTCAGGCATCCTTTTATAAGCGCTGGGATGCAGCAGTGATAGTGTTTCCACCAGACAGTTGAAAGTGCAACTGGCATCTCACCAAGACAGAACCTCCCCTCTTTATTGACTGGTCAGATCCAGAGGTATGACCCACACTTAGGTACAGTTTGGCTTTTGATCAGTTGCTCAGGGCATTTGCAGCCTAAACATTTGATACCATAAGGCAAAAAGAAGCACTTCCATCTAGGAAAATTTCAAGAGGGTCTTGTCAATCATCTGCAGACCAAAGAAGACGAGCATGACGCCGACTCTGGTGGCATCTTGGACTGTGCAATGTTCTCTCTCTCTCTCTCTCTCTCTCTCTCTCTCTCTCTCTCTCTCTCTCTCTCTCTCCAAAACAACATACCTCTGTATAACTCGATAAATTCACCTATTAGAGTTATTTAATATTGTGCATCTGAATGCTGAAGAGTGTCTGCACGCTAGAATTAACATCAGTCTTTTTCGACATGATAAATATAATTCTGGTAACTCCACTGAGAATCTTCCTGTGGCACCGTTTTATTGTCTGCTGTCTCAAAGACTTAAATCTCTTTTTGCTGCCTTCAGTTCATAGGATGAAAACATGTGAAATCACTGGGATTTATATAGGCAGATTTGGCAGCTCCTTGGTTTTTTTTTAATTTTTTTTAACTTGGACTGTCAGATATAAATCAACGTTACAGTACTCTTTCCAAGAATGTGTTAGAATGTGCATGTGTTGGGGAGCCGATGTAGTATTTCTATTATAATTTTGTTTGTTAGGTGTGATCTGAATTGTTTGGCTTTGTTTTATAACATTCACAATTTGTGGTTATTTAGCTGGTTCTCCTCAGTTGCCCTTACCGTTGACTGTCAGAGCCTATTTTTGCTTCCTGCCTTTACTCCGGCCCACCCCCTCCAGCCCATCTTTCAAAACCTAATTTTGGTACTACTTTCTCCAAAAAGCTTTTTCTGATATCTCTATATCTATCTTTCCTTAGATTTCCTTAAAATATATTGCTAAGACCATAATAATTAACCTTTCTTTTAGCTTTTCTAGTTATTAGCCATCTGTATCACTCAGTTTGACACAGCATTAGTTGTTCTGTTGGTCACCTGTATCTTATTTTCCCAATTACATTTTGAGGTCATTATGGACAGAGTCAATATTTTATATACCTTTTTATTCCAACCTGTCCTTGATGGCACTTGCCTAGGGCTACAGACAAGTGAATGGTCAGTGCATGGCTGAATACTTTACTCTGCCATCCATCTACTTGGAAAAGACTTCTATTTGCAACATCAGCATAAGATACAAAAATCATTTGATTATAAACTCCATGAAGACAACAGTCATGTTTGTAGTATTTATTGCTGTCTACACACTTTGCTGCATCAAATTGTCCAATGACCTCCTTTGACTAAACCTGATGTTATCTGAACATATGTGAATTTTATCTGTAGAAATGGAAAGAGACTCATTTTATTCCAGGTGAGAAGCTTCTGAAATTTGAGATGAGGTGGGGTCTAACCTTGTCTTTCCACTGTCAAACCCCATTCCCCCTTCCTGGAACATTCCAAAACAAAGGTAGCAAAGGCGGTAAGAGGGCAGCTCTGACTCTGTGACTTTATGGGGACAGTGTCATCTTCCTGGGAGAACCCCTCCAAAAGTCATTTAATGTTTTTGTACATCCTAATCATTCAAATGTGTCCCAACTCTAAAGAGTTTAAAATCTTTTCATGTCCTCCCATAATCCAGAGCTTAATGTGGAAAATTCCAACTCCCATGGATTTCACTTACCAGACAAGGAAAAGTCCAATCCCTATCAAGAATGTCCAGAAAAAAAAGTTTTGGGCTGGGGAGGTAGCTCGTAGATAAGAGTGCTTGCCAACAAGTGTGAGGACCCAAGTTCGAATTTGTGGACGTCACGGAAAACCAGGCAGAGTAGCATACATCTGTGTTCCTATGGCAAGATGGGACGTGGAGACAGGAGAACCTGGTGGGCTGGCTGGTTTATACAGCATCAAACAACAAAGATCCTGCCTCAAACAAGGTCAAAGGTGAGGATGGACACCCAAGATTGACTTCCACATGTGTACCATGGTATGCCCTCAACACCCCCCCCCCAGACACACAATCATACACACAAGAAAATAGAAGAAAAAAAGAGAGAATGGCCTAAATACAGAGGAATGATTCTAAAACAACCAGAGCAGAGCAAAGTCACCATGGAAACACCTTGCCCTTTGGCTTTGGTGGCACGTGGGGGTATGGGAGAAGCAGGAACAGACTTTCAGACCACCTACTCTGAAGTTTAGGCATGTTGGTTTATTACAAGGAAACATGGGAATGCCCCTTCATCAACCACTTAGTTACTCTGGCTTCTGTTTCGGCAGTATGCATTTCCCACCCAGTCATAAGAAGCAGTTCAAGAGAACTTCCAGGGTCTGATGACTATCCTCTGCTCAGTTCATTCCTTTTACTTTCTACCAAACAGTATTTGATTGGGTCAACATGCCAGGACTCCCTTAATAAGGAGCCACCTCATGGATGGTTGGTTGGGTTATATGGGTCTAGCTCTTGTAAGGACCACACCAGGGACCTTGGTGATGAAGACAGCAGTGATAATTTCATTCTAAGAGTATCTAGAAGGGATCAGCAACTGAAAGATGGAGAATGAATTTGGAGTGGCTTTCCTTGAAAGGCATTTGGCAGGTGCTTGAGGCTTCTTTAGAGATTTGGGGCTAACAGTGGGGAGGTAGAGAATGGCAGGATACAGGAGAAACCAGGCAATATTGGAAGAGGATGCTAGGGGGCACTTCAGCCAGGGCTTCTTGAAATAGATGTCGGATTTACTCAGGGAAGGAATGGGTTTCAAGCAGGACAACTAGAAGCTAGAAGGAGATAGGTCTTTACTGATAAGCAGTCATACCCCACCAATCCCACCATTTAAGGATGGTTCACACATGATTTCATCGCAGGTCAAGGGCCCACAGCTGATTGATTAGAATATTGTACTTCACTGCTGATTCCCCATGGGGATTTAAGCTGGTGACTAGGATGATGAAAATGACTGGGGGAATCAAGTCCCTAGCCTGCAAGGTACTGTTAAAAGTTCTCTTTATCTTCAAATACCTGAAGGCCACCATGGAGAAGAGGAGTTCGATTTCTTCCATAATACATATGAAAGTGTAATGACAACGGATGGGAAGAAGATACTTAAAGGCAGATCTGGGCTCAATAACAGGACATGATCTTGCTGCCTTAGGACATTGTGCATTTCCAATTCCTAGAAGTGTTTGGGACATTCACCAGGGATATTGAGGAGGAAATTCTCCTCAGCAAGTAATGACCGGAAAGATGAAGTATTCCCCTTTGTCTACAGTTTCTCCTGCTAAAAGTTAATAAATGTCATGAGAAGAGGAGGGACAAACCTTTCCCTTCTGCAGTTTCAGTTTCCTTCCTTTCAAAACTGGAAAACTGGGCCAGTTACCTTCCAAGGTCAGATGGACTCTGGCATTCTGAACTAAGGCTAAAAATGTAGATAATTTGTCATTCTGGTTTCTTGGAATGGGCATTTCTAGGAGCACATCCAAGGTGAGGTGCTGTATTCTTCGATTCCCCTAGTTTGTGTCCTTGGGGAGAAGAGAAAGAGAAAGAGAGAGAGAGAGAGAGAGAGAGAGAGAGAGAGAGAGAGAGAGAGAGAGAAAAAAAACACCCACACGCACACGTGTGTGTGGGGGGAGAGAGAGAGAGAGAGAGAGAGAGAGAGAGAGAGAGAGAGAGAGAGAGAGCTCAGTGCTGCTTCTCATGACCCTGGATGTACAGCTCAAAACTTTCTTGGATGCCAGCCTGCTTTCTGGCAGTTTCACATCCCAGCCTTGTTAGTGTGCCCCAGGGGCCTCAGTAAGGTCTAGAGACAGGCTTGCACAGGATAGGGAAGATAAGGCTTGCGGAAAGTAGGTCATGACTGACTGTGTTGGGATTTCCACCCATCATTTGTACATGTTCCTCAATGGAACTTGCAGGATTCCCATACCTATCTCTATGGTCAAGGAGGAAGAATGAATCCTCAGTGCTGATGGGGAATTAGAGCACCCACATTTACTTGAATTTTTAAAAAGTTCTGTGGGAGGGAAGCCCCAAAATTTAACTTCAGTGTTGTAGAAGGGGGAATGACACATTCCTTATTCACTCCCTGATTTTATCCATAATTTCTATTGACCATATGCCAGCCATTGCTATTAAACACTGGCCTAGTTTGCTATGGTTGCTGTAACAAATTATCACAGGCTGGGTAGCTTTAACAACAGAAGGTATTTTCTTAGAGTTCTGGAGACCAGAAGTCCAAGATTGAGATGTTTTGAGTATTCATTACTTTTCTCATTGCTGTAACAAAATATCTGATAAAAAAAACAACGCAAGAAAGGAAGGGCTTATTTTGGCTCACACTTTGAGGGTAGAGTCTGTCATGGCAGGGAAGGCATGTGGCAGGAGCTTGAGGTAGCTGGTCCCATTGCATCCAAAGTCAGGAAGCAGAGAGCGATGGATGTTGGTGCTCGGTTTGCTGTCTCCCCTTTGTTCATTCCAGGGCCCCAGCCCATGGAGTATTGCTGCCTACGTTTAAGTTGGCTCTTCTTGCCCCACTTAACCCAATCTAGAAACTTCCTCACTGACTTGCCTAGTGGTTTATTTTCATGGTGAGCCCAAATCCCACCAAGCTGCCAGTCAAGCATCACATTTGGTTTCCTCTGAGGCGTCTCTCTGTGGCTTGCTTGTGGCTGCCTTCTTGCCGAGTCTTCACATGGTCATCTTTTGGTTTGTGCATTTTGTCTGTGTCCTGCTCTCTTCTTCTAAGGACACCAGTCATGCCGGATCATGGCCCACTCATGTGACCTCAGTTACCTCTGTAGAACCCTGCCTCTAAATACAGTTACCTCTGAAGTCCAGGAGAGGGATTTTGGACTTAATTATAGGTATCACATAGGAGAGACAATGCAGTCCAAAGAAACATTGCATTGTGACTTGGTGGCAGATGCAGTAGTGATCACAGAGAAGTCAGTGTGATTAAACTGGCAACTCCCAGCTGTGTGACCACAAGTATGGCACAGCATATATTCCCTTGCTCACTTTCCATTTACTGAACTTACTGGGTGATGTGTACTTTCAATTGCTCTGTATGCTTTGCTGAACAATTCCTACACTGCAGAATGCTGAATGCAGGGGTCACTAGGACATGTCTGCTCTCCAAGAACTCACACATTTCCTCACAAATCTGGAAATGGCAGTTATGCTTGTGATTGTAATTAGAGAATTTATATACTGTGTAAATCAATGAAATACAAATGCAAATGAGGTTATCTCTACAAAAACTTAGTGCAGTGTTCTAGAAACACTTGATAATGGTAACTATTAAAACAATGGTCAAACCTGGGTGGGATTGATTTCTTACCCAATCAGGCTTCTGCCTCTTTCTAGATGATGTTTCTGGGCATGTTGTTTCATCCCTATAGAGGTAATGATTGAAAGCAAGGATCCCGTTACAAACACCGGAAGGATTCTGTACCAAGCAGTAGGCCCTATGAGGGACTCAGCTAGCTGCCTTTTTCTTTCATATCTAATGAACAGCATACTGCCTAGGACAGAGAATTGCCTTGTGAAAGAATTATGTTAACACTTTGGTCCTTTTACTGTAAATGATTTTCTATGTATAATACATGCTTATGAGTATGTGTATCTATAATCACAGTATACATACAAGTCAAAGATATTCATATTGATGTATATTTATTAATTTTTTGGAATGCATAATATTAAACTTTTTGGTTCTCTGCTTTCTTTCTCTCGATCTGGTTATTCCCTAAGAATCTCTCAAGTTAGTAGACATTTTTAAGAAGAGATGTTCTTATTTTGGAGTCTCAGCTGGTATCCTGGGAATTGTTTGCACTTCATTTTCCACCTGTTTCTTTTAACTTGAAGATTCTGAGCAAGGCATTCTGGGCGTGACTACGGGACGATGACTAATGGGTGACAGACTGCGCATGTTTTGAAATGATGTCATAACTGCTGGTTTACTGGCTGGAACAGCATACAAGGATCCAGTTGTCTTGTCTAATCTTAATACTTAGGAAAGGTTTGCTACTCCAGGATGCTAAATAATTCTTACATCCTGAAGTAAGACCGGCTTCCTCTTCAGGCTGGCTTTGTTTGTATATTTACCAGCTCCAGAAAGTCCCTTTAAGGCTTTCTTCTCCAATTCACTTAAGAGTATCTTGTTCTATTTTTTAAATGCTTTTATTGTTTCTTCAAGAATTTCATACAATATATTTTGATCATATTCAGATGCCCCATTTGAAATTTAAAAATAAATATCTTTTTTTTGAAAACAAAAAAAAGGGTATCTTTGTGCAATAGTGGCATGAATGATTAATATTGTGGGGTAATCAACCAGTTTCTGATTGGATTTAAGGCCAGCTCCACAAGAAATAATACATGCAAATTGGCAAAGAACCCACAGTTGGGAGCTCATGGGCCACAGAGGTGAACCTAGTACTAGTATTTTGCCAAATGGATATAGTATCAAACTGCCATCTAAATGTGTATCTCTTCACCTATAGATTACTGCCGCTCTCAGACCTCATCAGAGAATTTCCTTTGTGCAGTGGATGGGACCTAATGCAGAAACTCACAACTGGTCAAAGTACAGAGAGTGACTGTGGAATGCTGAGCCACAAATGGGACATCAGTATCACCCTTCTTCCCAAGGCACAAGGGCCATCATGGAAGAGAGGGTGGAAAGACTGTAAGAGGTTGAGGAGGACTGGAACAAAATTGCATCTTCTGAACATGACAGGACTGCTTTACCAATGAACTCATAGCAGTTGTGAATGTCTATGCAAGACCTGCACTAGATCAAGCCAATAAACATTCTATCACAAAGCGGTAGCACCTCAACCCCTAAGTGAGGAGTTATGGGCAGTGATGGCTTCTGGGAAAGAGAGAGTCAATTCTTTTTAAGGGTACAGCTCCTGGTAGACTGACTTTCTACAGTGGATGCCATCATACCCAGGAGCATAGAGGCAGCACAGAATGAAGTTGATGGATTATTTTTTTTTAAAAAGAGAACATTTTGACTAGTAATAATCAGATACATACAGATTAGAGATGCAAGCACCAACATCTCAGTGTTAGTAGCAAAAACAATGAGTCTGTCTGCAAGGAACAATATATTCTAAAATGAAATGGAGATCTTCTTTAAAGGTTAAAAACTCATCCAATTTTATGTCTTACAGGGCTTATACTGAGTTCAATAATATATAAGTATATTAATTCGACTGTGAACCTAGAAACTTGCACCCACTTGTGAAAGAGATGTACTGTTGCTCTGGAGTATGTTACTGAATATGTTAAAGCTGTAATGAAAAGCTTCTAACCATGCAGTTATTAAAATTTTTAAAAAGTATAATGATTAAAAAATAATTCTTCAAAGTAAAAAAACAAAATTCCAGTTTAAAAAAAAAGAGGACATTTTTTTGTGGGGGTGGGGAGATAGTGTGGATGTAGGCAGACTTAAGGAGAGAAGTTGGGGATTGAATATGCTCAAAATATATTGTATGAAATTCTCAAAGAATTATAAAATATTCACTAAAAAAGAATATCATGGTTTACTTAGTCACTCAGGCTACAGACTCTGGGTTCACTTTCTGGGCCCCTCTCCCTCTATAGTGGGTAGGTTCTGCCAGTGTCACAGCTGAACTGCTCCTGTTTGCACCTTGCTCTCCATTATCCAAATCTCTGTCCTGACTGGAACCTTCTTCACTCCTGCTGTGCCTGCCTCGGTGCCCCTCTGATAAGGTTTACCAGCTTCTTTTCTTCCCCACGGTAGTGACCTCTTCCTCTCTAATGCAGAGATTAGACGTTTTGGTTTCCTGCTCATAATTTTGGGGGGTTTCTCTTGGCACTCAGAGCATTTAATTCAATGCACATTTCCAGTCACATTTTCATTATTTTTAAAATATTTTATTTATTATTTTTGTTTTATGTGTGTGAGTGTATTGCCTGCATGTATGTGAGTGCACCTCTGTCATGCAATGCCACGGAGATCAGAAGAGGACATCGAATTCCCCTGGAACTGGAGTTAAGGACGGTTCACAGCTGCCATGTGGGTGATGGGAATCGAACCTGGGTCTTCTGCAAGAGCAGTCAGTGCTCTTAACTGCTGAGCTATCTCTCCAGCCCCACATTTTTATTATTTAAAAATAACATTTTCATGATTTTATAATAAAAATTTAGATGGAGGCTGTTTTAATTTGTTTCTTCATTGCTGTGACAAAACACTCTGACCAATATCAACTTGGGGAGGAAAGGGTTTATTTGTCTTACATATCCTGGGTCACAGTTCATCAGGAAGCCCAAGGTAGGAACTCAGGGCAGGAACCTGGAGGCAGGAGCTGGAGCACAGGCCATGGAGGAATGCTGCTTACTGGCTTGCTCCCCTGGCCCCTGCTCAGCCTGCTTTCTTAGGCAACACAGGCCCACCTGCCCAGGGGTGGCACCACCCACATTGGGCTGGGCCCTCCCACATCACTCATCAAGAAGATGCCCCTCAGAAATGGCCAAAGGCCAGTCCAATAGAGGCAATTCTCCAATTGAGGCTCCCTCAACCCAGGTGCGTCAAGTTGACACTAAAGCTGTCCAGCACAGAGGCCTATCTTTATTACACAAAGGCTCCAAATCCCGGCCCTGTGCCTTTCGCAGCGGGTGACTTTTCTCCTTTGGAAGTAGCTGAGAACAAGGGCTCCGGAGCCTTGCCACCTGCCTTTGTGTCTAGCTGTTAGTGAGGCTTCGTATAAATGGCCTTAAACTCTCTAGACTCCTCCCTAGGCTCCTTGCAAGTGGGCTCTGTACCTGTACAGTTGAATTCTTCTGCAGATTAAATGAGTCAATGCAAAGAATTCAGAATAACACCTAATACATAGTGTGTACTCGGTATTTGTTGCCATTGTAGAAAACTTGGTTTTCACATCTGTAAAATGGGGATTGTGTGGCCCACTTGTCACATGGGAGTGTTTTAAAATAAAATAATCTGCGACCTAGAATAATTGCAGGTATCGTTTCATTTCTCTCCATTATCAATACCTCAAGACTCATTTGTCCCTTGAGAACTTCTGTAGCCTACTACTTATAGTGTTGATACTACACCACTCTATTATTACAATATTTATCACTCTATTATTACTATATTCATTAATACTCCATATATAGATATGTGTTGGCTGTGTAAGTAGTATACACATATGACTATGTACCATGAGTGTATTCTTTCTTAAAAATAATACTGATTTTTCTTATTTATTTATGTGTATGTGTATGCATATGTGCCTGAGTATATGTGCATGTGTGTTCAGGTGCTTGTGGAGTCCAGAAGAGGCTGTTAGATCTCCTCGAGCTGGAGTTACAGGCAGGTGTGAGCCACCTGACACGGATAATGCTGAACCATCTCTCCAGCCCCATGAGTGTATTCTTAACAGTTAGCTTCTCTGTGAGGGAGGGGGCGTGTGGTTTCCCCATCACTGGCTCATGACTCAATCCCAGGCACAGCTGGATGAAGGAAGATAAGGAGCCTCCTAAGAAAGACAAGCAAGGACCTGAACCTCAGCCCTTCCTCTTGCCAGGTTCGATGTGGACAGATTGCCTGTCCTGTCCACGAATGCTGCCCTCTACAGAGGCTGGCTGAGGCATGGACAAAGCAGATGAGCAGAAAGCACAGGGAGGGGGCCACATCAGCTCCATAAAGTTTACATGACAACAGTTTATAGACATTTACTAACCTTCACAATTATCTTTGGAACACACACAGGTTCAGTGCTCTGATTCTGACTTGTTTGTATTTGGCTTTGTTGTTTTTTTTAAAAAAGGTCTCATTCTATAGTCAAGGCTGGACTGGAGCTCACTGTGTAGCCCAGCCTGGCCTCAAAGTCATGGTAATTCCCCTGTTTCAGTCTCCCAAGTCTTGGGATTTCAGGCATGAGCCACCATGCTAGCTCAAACTTTGGTTCTTTAAATTTTTTTGTTGTTCCTTTAGAAAGATTATGATATGGGTGGACGTGATGCATGAATTTACCATTTAAGTTTCAGTTGCTGACCTTTACTTCTTCCAGAAAGTTAAGGCTGAAATGGGAAGCTCTGTAAAGAAGGGCAGGATGGTGGGAACCCACCCCTGTTTTCAATAACAAGACAGATAGGTCACCCCTGAGATAAAGGAACAGCCTTTCCTATCATGTCTTTGTAGAAATTGAAGAAACGAAATGAGCACTGACGGAGGTGAATGATGTCACTCTGTCATCTGCCATCCCCAGAATGCCACTTCCTCTTGGTGGGGGCATGAGGAGCCAGTACAGAGACAGCTCAGCCCCTCACTGAGGTGCTGTCAGCTCTTATATGCTTATTCAGTGGGAGAGTGTCACTGTCACACACCTGGGGTAAATGGACCCAGTGTTAGGAAATCTAGAAGAGGACTGTGGGTGGCCTTGCAGACAACTTATCTGAAAGGCCTAATTAACAGGTAATGCCTTCCCCCGTCACTACCACCACACAGGCAATTCAACTGAATTTTACAGAAGTAAATGTTCTGTGTAGTATTTGTGCCAGGGATTGTTTGTTGGTCTGTTATTTTTTGAGACATGGATCTCAGGCCGTCTTGAACTTCCTATGTACCCCAGGCTGGTCTTGAACTTGTGATCCTCCTGCCTCAGCCTCTTAATGCTAGGATTACAGATGCATACCACTAAACCTGGCTAGTAGGCATTGTTTTAATGTAGTGAAAAGTCATGGTGAGGCAGAGGGTGGAGGGAGACGGGAAGCGGTGGCAAAGGCAAAGATTTCATTGTCATTAACAATGACATTGATCATAACCAAAGTCTATGATCTACTAGGAAGGCAGAGATATTGTGAAACCACTGAAAATCTATAAAGTAGAATTCAATAAGCCAGTGAAGAGTAAGTAACAGTCGTGGGGCTTTGAGAGGTGAGGAGGGCATCTGAGTGAAGGGAATCAACATTTCTTGGAAGTTACTGATTATCTATGTTAAGGAAATGAAATCAGTATGTCCAAGATACTTGTACTTCTGCGCTCATTGTAGTATTGATAGTCTAGATATGGAATCATCTAATGGACGAATGGATGAGTATATACAATTCTATATGGTCTTGAAAAGAAGGGAATTTTACTATTTCCAGCAACATGGAAGAGCCTGGAAGGTATCATGTTAGGGGAAATCAGTTGGGCACAGAAGGGAAAAACACCACACAATCTTGTTTACATGTAGAATCTGAAAAAAATCGTGCTATGGAAACAGAATAAAATGGTTGTTATCTAAGGCTGGGGTGTGGGGGTCTTGTGAAGGTGTTGGTCAAAGGTCACAACATTTCAGTTAGAGAGGAGGAATGGATTTAAGAGATCTATCTATATCATGGTGACTGTATTTCATAGATTATAGACTTGAACATGAATGTTAAGTGTTCCTACCGCATGTGCAGTAATATATATGTTAACTATCTCATTTTAGCCATTCCAAAATACATACATATGTCAAAACATTGTGTTGTATACCACAAATATATACATTTTCTACTTGTCAATTAAATTTTGTTGTTAATTATGTGCCACATATTAAGCTAAGAATTTTACCTATACTGTTTCTTCTGTGGGTAAAAAAATCAAAAGAGCAGTGTGACTCTTTTACAGTTGCTCAGATTGAGTTGTGGGCAGTTTGAAGAACTTGTGTATGCTCCTCAGTTAGGAATAGCCAAGATGGCAGCAAGATTCAAGACCATGTAGTTGCCAGAGTTTTGCCAGCTTCTTCTCATTGGAAATGAAATTGGGGCAGCATTAGAATGGAACGTGATGATTTTCAAAACATGACACAGGGCAGAACACCGTGAGTAAAGAATGGTGTATTGTGAGTGTGCTTCATGACTGCATTATCACACAGCAAAAGATCAGCTTAACTCAGAGGGACAGATACCATGAATCCTCACCCAAAGAATCAAAAACAAGTTAACCTTCAGAAGGTGGCTGACAGAGACAGGGGCCAGGAGGAAGATAATTAGAGGGCACAGGACCTCAGATGGGTAGGAAGGGTGGGTTTGATTCTTTGTTTTCTGAGGCAGAGTCTCAAATAGCTTCAGGCTGCCGGGAAAGATTATGATCTAGTAGGAAGACAGAAATACAAGGATGTCACAGAAAAATCTGTAAAGTAATGCAATAAGTCAATATACAACAAGGTGCTGTTGAACTTGCTATGTGGTTTAGGATGATCTTGAATCCCTGGTTCCCCTGAGTACTAGGATTATTAGTGTGCACTACCACCCCTGGCATATTTGATCTTTTGAGATCTGTTACACAGTGTAGTGAATGTGGTGAATTCTCAAGGATTCTGCATTTCAGAGTCATCAAGAGAATCAATCTGGCTGGGAGTAGTGGTATATGCCTTAGGTCCCAGCACTTGGGAGGCAGAGGCAGGAGAATCTCTGTGAGACTAAGGCCATTTTATTGTACATTGTAAGTTCCAGGCCATCTGGGACTACAGGGTCCCTGTTTCAAACAACAACATCAACACACACACACACAAAAGAGAATCAATCTGAAACATTTTTCCCCCACCCCTCTCTCAAACACACACACACACACACACACACAAACACACACACACACACACACACACACACACACACACACTTCAGGTGATATATTTGTCACTCTGTACCCTATAAAAATGTGTGCAACTAAAATTTGTCACCATACAATACAAATATCATTATGCTGGAGTCCTTTTATTGCCGTCCTACCCTAATTATCCACACTTTCTCTCAGACAGTCTGGAGGTTGTTTGTTAAGAGATGGAAATACTTAACAGAAAAATCCATGTTCTTACACATACAAGCCAAAATACACCCTGTGAAATGTGTGGACAATTTTCAGGCTTTCCACTGCCTAATGTGGCGTAACTGTGCTATGAGTCATGGTTATTGTGTTTAAAGTAAATGATGAGAATTTGGGAGGAACCTTGATGGCCTGCGGCTGGAATTCAGAAGATCTGAGTCCAGTCCGAACTCCACTGCTTTCTGATACTGTGATTTAAGGCAAGTCCCATCCAGTCCCTGAATCTAAATCTATTCCTAAGGGTTCATAAAGAGAGTTCAAGTTTAACTTGCACAACTTTGAGCATCAAGGCAGAGTCATTAAGGGAGCTTGTTAAACTAATTTTGTTCTTACAGGTAAGTTCTGAGTTTTCTCATCTACCTCTCCCCTTAGCTGGGCGTGGGGGGCAGCTGAGGAGGGGGAGGAGAGAGGAAGGTGGAGCTGAATAGTCTCAAGGTAGCATAAAAATCTCTCCCTGGTGGTCAGCTGACTGTGCCCTAGAGTCCCAGACTGGAAGACCTCAAGGACTTTGCCTCTGGACGGAGGTGACACTACCGGCCAGCATTATTTACCCAGCTACAACAGTGCTGATAAACCATGGCTAGTAAGTTCTGGATAACTGGGAACTGCTGGACAAAAGAAAAAAGCAACTGTATTATTGTACTTCAGACAGTGGGGAAAACAAAAATGGACAGTGGATCAACCTGAACCTGAATGCAATGTTTAGTTCACTAACGACCACCGAAATCCTACATCTCCCTTTCTGTGTGTGTAATAAAGACCAGCTTGTTCTTCACCTAAATAAGAAAAATAAGTCGTCTCTTCCCAGCTGCTTAGGGAGGAATCCCTGTGCTTTACAGAGCATTGAAAAGCCTTGAGTTCTAAACCCATGTTTGGTTCTAGCTCCCTGAATCACCATAGACAGGCCACTAGCCCCTTTGTGCCCAAGTTTTCCCAGGGGCGAAATGAGAAAGTTCGATAAGATGCACACTTTCCTTGTTAGTTTTGATTGTTCTTTCTTACCATTGACCTCACACTTTCAAATGTTCTCCCCACAATTTTTGTTTGCTACATAACAATCAGCTTTTCCGTATGATTTCATTTATCAGAGGTGTATATCATTTCTGGTCAGAGCTTCTGATCATAGTGAAGTAGGCTGGGTGAGCAGACGGGAGTGATGTAATGATATGACTCCAGACACCACAGAAGAAACACGATGGTTTAACCTCAGCTTGGAGCTGCACTACAGAAAAATTTGGGGTTTCTGGAAAGATCATGAAAGGTCGAGAAGAGATAGTGGAATCAAAGTGCCCGAGCACAGATATGAGCTTAGAGCTTCGTTTGTCATTTGGTAGCTGTGCAACTTTGGCTAGCTTCTCTGAGACTGGTTCTCATTTTTTAAATGGAGATGATCATGAGATTGTACCTACCCTGATTATCTCACAGGACTTATTCCAGGAGTTAAATTAAATAATGTATTTGGAAATTTGCTCCAAACTATAAAACCTGATAAAAATGTAATCTGTTATTTCTAACATCGTAAACATTCCAATTCCTTGTGGTACTGGAACATTTGATTACAGTTAACAGCTTTTCAGACTTGGATTCCACCATCTAGCCCATTAAATGCTGCAAATGGTTTCCCTCATCGTTGTCATCTGCTTTCCTGTATTCACAGTGATTCTTTTATTTTTATGGGGAATAAAATTAAAATTAACAATGTAACTATTTTAAAGTATATAATTCAATGCCATTGCCACAATTTAGTTTCATAATATTTCATTACCCTCAAAAGAAACCCCTCATTCTTCCTCCCTCTACTCTCCAGTCGTTAGCAAGCTAACTTCCTTTTATCTCTGAGTTTGTCTATTTTGGACATTTCATGTAAATGGACTTGTACAATATGAGGTCTTTTGTGTGTGGCTTCTTTCCCTTAGCATAACATTTGTCAGCTTCATGCGTGTTGGAGCACGTTTCAGAACTTCTTTTTTTAATAGTCAGATAATATTCTACTGTAGGGATATACCACACAGAGTAGTTTCTAACCCTTATGTGTTATTAGTTTTCTTGAGACTCTGATGATACTCATTTATATTTATATAAATAGACTCTTCTTCCTCACAATTGATGTAAATTTAGGGTTTAATGGATAGCCCCAAGCCTACTAGTGTACCCCAGATTAAGCCCTCTTATTCAAATAAGAGACATTTCTAGGCTGGAGGAGGCAAGGACAAAAACTTTTTAAAAAAATATTTTATTTATCATATTTATTTTATGTGTATGAGTGTATTGCCTGTGTGTAAGTGCACCCGTGTTGTGCAATGCCCACAGAGGTCAGAAAAAGGCATCGAATCTCCTGGAACTGGAGTTACAGACAGTTGTCACCTGCCATATGGATACTGGGACTCTAACTCTGGTCCTCTACAAGAGCAGTCAGTGCTTTTAACCGCTGAGCCATCTCTCCAGCCCCAAGAGCTCTTTTTAAAAAACAGCAGACACTCTTGGAACTTGCTTTCCACACTGATGGACCTGAGTTCTACCTGTGGGAAACAAGCAGTAAGCCAATAAACCATGTGATGTGCAACAAGGTGGAAGGAGAGACCATTACAGAGGGAGCAAGGATGTGTTCAGACAGGGATAGTGTGAGGTAGGAGACAGGCCCTTGGGGACACTCCCTAGGGAAGGTAATCTTTGAACAGATACTCAGATACTATGAGTAAGGGAATTTTGGAGCTGGCCTCACTTATGTTAGATGCCTAATCATTCTAAAGGACATCTTAGCCAGGAGGTTTAGGTACTGTTCTTTCTTCCTGTAATACAGGCAAGTCTATCTTTAATTATGAAACAGTGATTCAGATAGATATAGCTTCTTTCAAGGATTATTTTCAAAAAGCCTGAAGTAGAGCCTTGGGCGATGGCTCAGCAGGCAAGGATGTTTGCTATGCAAGTATAGGGACCCAAATCCAAATCCCCAGCACCACGTAAAAAGCAGGGCCTGGTCACAGGTATCTGTAACCCCAGAATGTGGTGGGTAGAGACAGGAGGATTGCTGGGGCTTGCTGGCCAATGGCTTGCCTTCAATGAGAGACTCTGTCTCAAAGGAATAAAGCAGGACATGATAGAACAGGACACCTTCCCCATGCCTGAGTATCATACCCACATGTGTGTATATATCATGCACACACACGTAGACACACACTCACACTCATACATGCACACATACACACTCACACACATGCACATTTACACTTACTCATACACACTCACACTCATATGTACACACACACACACACACACACACACACACACACACACCAGAGCCTAAGGTTTGCTGTGTTTCAGAGCAATCTAGTGCACAATCTTGGGACTCAGACTATATCCTTGTCACAAAATATCTTCATGTGTTTTTTTTTGAAAGTTAGTAACCTCTCGTCATAGTTTACTTTTCTTCTGTCAAATGATAACAACTCTCTGTATTTTACCCTTCTATGACACCCAGCTCTATTAACAGATTCTTTTGTCAGTCACCTAGGATTCTTCATGAAATACATATTTTGCCCAGTAACTGGTAGAGTCTTCTTTGCAGAACACTCACTTTTGTTCTCTCCTGAAGTAAAGCCCCTTTGCATGCTTCTTAACCACTGGGAAAAAGGAAGTGCTCCGCTGCATGTGTTGGTTAGTCAGAAAAAGAAGGAAGTGGGAGGATGTGCTACTGTAACCCTACAGGCACTATTTGGCTGATGTTGCTCCTCTCTGTCTCTGTTTTAAGAATGATGGTGGTTTTCTTGGGATTTGAATTCTTTATGTCTTATTTTGGCCTTTAAGAGAATCTCCCATAGCCAACTCCCTATCATGTATCTTTTTCAGAGAATCCTTGCCTGGCCTTGCCTTGGCTTCTCTCCCTGTGTTAGTTACTTTGCCCATTTCTGTGCCAAAACACCTGATAGAGACAGCTCAAGGAAGAAAGGGTTAATTCTGGTTGAAGGTCCATAATGACAGGGAAGTCATGGCAGCAGGAGGTTGAGGTGGCTGGTCGCGTTGCATCTACAATCAGGAAGCAGAGAGAGATGAATGCTAGTACTCAGCTCGCTTTCTCCATTTTATTCAGTCCAGGGCCTCAGTCATGGAATGGTGCTGCCCACTGTTAGAGTACATCTTCCACCTCACTTAATCCAATCTAGAAACTTCCTCACAGGCATGTCCAGAGATTTGTCTTCTAGGAGATTCTAAATTCTGTCACATTAGCGATCACTATGAACTGTCACACCTCCCCAACCCTCTCACAACTCTTGTCAGCTTCACTTTTGTTCCAAGTACCTAACACAATTGTCCATCCCTAGTGTATACAAAGAGTGCTTAGCACCAGCATGAGTACATAAGGCAGGCAGATTTGCTGAAAGTTTCAGAGTTCATGAATCTTGACCTCTTGGCCTCTTGGCATGGACATGAAAATGACAGTAAATGGCCCCTGGGCAGAAGCCTAGTGAACCAGTGAACATGTTGCTTTCTCTTTCCTTCCATTGGGCAAGTAGTAATGTGTGCACAGGGGCTGCACTGTTATCCCAGGTCCAGAGGGACCATAGTGACTAGATCACCCTTTGGTTTCTTGTGATGGGCAATGTTTTTACTGGTTTAAGCTACAGAGCCTAGTGCACTGTTACTGCAGCATAACCTTAATTCTCCTGAATGCTAGAACTACCAGCCTCTCTGTTAGTCTTATTATTCTCTTGGCATTACTTCCCTTCAGGTGAAAACAGATATGGCATTTTAGAGTCATCTGGGCCACACCAAAGTTTTTACAAGAAGTCACAGGACAATCATTGGTGAACTTCTGCTTTATGTACTGCACTATAAAAGAGATGGAGTTCTAGGAGATACGTCCTGCAGAGAGGAGCCAAGTCCGCTCAATACGAGACCTCCCTACCCCATAGCATCCCATCTCTAGGCCCTAGGTTATTGTTCTTGGTCAGTTCCTGACCCCACATATATCAAGTTTGTGCTGTCTCTGGTGGACCTTACCTGTTTATGTTCATGAAACAACTACCTTAAAGCTTAATTTCAGATCGCTGTGCATCTGAATAAAAAGACAAGAGAAGATTGGTTTCTATAGCTACTTATCAGCACCATGATATTGGATAAATTGCCTAACTTTTCTGAGCAGAAATATCTCAGGAATAAGATTGGGAGGTGATATGTGGCTGGCCCAGATTATTGTGGCCATGTATGTTTTGGAGTTCAGAGTAAGTACCTTGGTGTTTGGAAAGGTACTGTGGTGCAGATAATATAAAGATAATAATAATAAAACTCATGAAGGACCTAGAAAAACCTCCCAAAGTGAACACATCAATATTTCTAGAGCAGAATATTCCAGTATTAAAGTAAGCAGGATAAAGACTGTAAGGTTTTGCGATCATATGAGTTTCCACAGAACTTTTGTTTTTCTTAATATTTTATTATATTTATTTTATGTGTATTTCCTGCATGTATGTAAGTGTACCTGTATGGTGCAATGCCTGTGGAGGTCAGAAGAGGGAACTAGATTGCCTGGAACTGGAGTTATGGACAGTTGTTAGCCATCATGTGTGTGCTGGGAACTGAATCTGGGTCCTCTGCAAGAGCAGTCAGTGCTCTTAACTGCTGAGCCAACTCTCTAGCCCCAGAACATTTGGTTTTTAGAGCTTTAAAAGTTATGGATAATGTATGATGGACTTGTGCTTATTTAAAGGAATAAATGAAATAACGTTTATTAGAAGGATGTTATATACAATGTCAGCATAGAAATTAGATGAGTTACATCTGCACAGCACACAAACAGAGGTGTATTTGATACAACATTTAACAACAATACTCTGTGGGCATCTCCTACGTACCTGTCACTGTTCAGGTACCTGCATTCATGCCACCAATGGATAAAGAACTCATTTTTAATTAGAGCACAGATTAATGAGTTTTAGCGTAACATTTTTTACGTGTCATTTACTTTGCTCCTGTTCACCCTTCATCACCCTTTCTTGGCCTCCTTCCCAACTCCTGCTAGTCCCCACCCTTCCTTGAAACAATACCCATTCTACTTGTGTGTTCCAAGATCTATTTTTTCTCCTCAACTTCTTTCCTATAGGATACACGTGCTTCTGGGCAATCCATTTGTCTTCGTCTATCTGGGACGCTGTAACTAAAAATCTTAGGCTAGGTAATTTACAAACAACAGAAATGTATTATTCATAGTTTTAGAGTCTGGGAAATCCCAGATAAAGGAACCAGCAGATTTAGTGCCTGGTGGGGCCCATTTCACATGCTGTGCCCTCACATGGCAGAAGGGCAAATATATCCCTCAGACCTCCAAAAATCCTACTCCTGAGGGCTCTGCCCGGGATCTAACCATCTCCTAATGTTATTGCGTTGGGATTTAATTTCAACATAAGAATCTGGGGAGGACACAAACATTTAAATCCTACTGTGTACACATAGAGAATACATCTTTTGATAGCTTCTTAGGCTTACTAAGATATTTTATGACTTTAAAAAATATATCAAATAAACTAAAAATTCTAAAGTCCTAGAAGGCCATCTTCCAGTGAGTCATGTTCTGGGGAAATCTGGCATTCAGGCATAATTAGCATTCTGGTTGCCCCAGTTTCTATGGAGATGAGTCTTGCCCCTCGGGGGAGCAATGATGGATATGTAATCTTGAAGATAAGTAACTGACAGGTAAGAAAATTTCCTTTCTCATATGCATTAATTATTCACATTCATTATTCATCAAACACTGTGAATTTCTATTTTGAAATTGGACCAAATAGACAAATTCTCCCTGGTCCACTTCTTGCAATCAAATTCTTCCAAGGACTGCTGAGCATCTGAGATGGTGTGCCATTTGGTCTAGATTAATGGCACATATTTGTTTAAGGTCCTAATAGAAGGAATGCAGACTGAACACCTTGTAGACTACAGTAAAAACTTTGGGTGCTTTGAATTTCCCAGTCACTGATGCTTTCTCTTAATTGCTTCCTCCCTTTAGTAAGATCTCAGCCCTTGCCTGTATGTTCACTACTGTATTCCCAGCCCCTTAACAAAATGTGAGCACTGGGTAAATATTTTGTGAATGAAAAGGGAATGAGACAGAGCAGATCAGAATGACTCTCTGAAGGGTCACACGGGTGATCCAACCTGGTTCTTTCAGAGGTATTGTGGTCCTCACCCCTGCTCATGGCTGAAAGAGAACAGGCAGGAAGGCAGAGAAAGAAAACAGCTGAAGCAAGACCCTATGCCCATCCTAGGATGACATGCCTCAGCATTGAAACATTTGATAATGTGAACACCACCTCTGTCCCCTTTTTCTTCTTTTCACTTGTGGCATGCCTGCATGTATGTATGCGTATTCATGTGTGTGGGTGTAAATGTGTGTGTGGGTGCCCATGCCCGTGTATGTGTGTGAGCATATGCTCTTCCATTTCATTCATTGAGGTGAGATTGCTCAAACTCACAGCTTGCAGACATGGTAGGTCTTGCTAGCCAGCTTGCTTTATGGATCCCCTCTCTGCCCTCAGAAGCTGGAATTATGGGTGAGCTGCCATGCCAGAATTTAACAATTGAGCCATCTCCCTAGGCCAAGCCTTTAAAAAGTCATTTTTTTTCCTCAACCTAGAGCTATTCTTTGCCTGAAATGTATCTAAGAACCATGGTCAGCCAAGAATTACTGATTGCTCAACAGTTAGACTGGGACATGACACCTAATACACTTCTGGTCCCACTGAAGACCACTTCTCTGAGATTTAACTTGCAAAAACCTAATTGAAGGCCTATTTGTCCTGTGGCCAATTTGCCAACAGTGTGCGTTCTAGGATCAACGTAAAGAGTGTGTAGCCATTGACTGTCCCAAGGGGTGGTTTCAAGACCCTTTGAAGGGTTTTCCACAGGTCTTTATGCCTTCATTTAATAGGCCTCACTTCTCCAAAGCAGGTCAAGGCTTTATGTTTTTTGGATCTATGACTTTGGGTGATGGGGATCCCATATTTCAATAAGCAATTGTGCATACCTTGTGTGTCAAAGATAATATAAGATACAACAGGGGTCTCTTGTTGGACACATTTCAAACCCAGATTAAAACCTAGATACTTGTTCACTGGTTCAAAGGAATATTTCTTTTGGGGCTCCAGCATTAGAAAACTGTTTCAGAATCAGAATTATAAACAGAAGAAGTTGGTGCTTAGTCCCCTTAGACTGACAGGGCGAAGGGGCTAAAGAAAAACAGTTACTAGAAAGCTGAAAAATAAGTGTGCTTCTCAGTAGCCTGTCCATCTAGGGTCCCATCCATCCATCCATCCATCCATCCATCCATCCATTCATCCATTCATTCATTCATTCATTCATTCATCCATTCATTCAATATTCTGTGTCCCCTTTAAGTGCCAGGCTCTATTATAGTATTGGGAATTAGAGAAAAGAATTCATGGTTCCTGTTTCAGAGACATGCCTGTTATTTTGGATTGCTCTGATAAGATGCAGGTTGAGTTCTGTCGAATTCAGTGACATTTTGGCATTCATTCTATTTGCTCACTCTACCTCTGATTTAATAAGCTACATTTACTGTCTTTCTGTTTGGTGGTAGTATGGATTGAACCTAGAAGTTTGTGCAAGTACTCCACTACCAAGATACATCCCCAGCCCAACTCACATGTCTTAATCATATTTTGACTTTCATGATCTATGTCAGTTCCATGAAAATGCCCTTTCTCATCTAGCAAATGCTCACTGTATAGTTGCAGATGTCAGTTTGGCTCCCTTAGCCCTGTCTGTACTAATTGATCCAGAGGCCAGGATTGAATTTCTGCTCCTTTACTTGACAACTGTGACTGTTGGAATCCTGGCCTCTGCCTCTGAAGGCGACTAATGAAGCGTAGCTTACAGTTTGCTGCACATACACTGGAGTAGAGGGAGCTATGGGATGATAAGGCACTAGCAAGAGGTGTGGTCACAGCCTAGGACGCTGCCCGTTCTGATGTAGCAAGTGCTGGGAAGAGAGCAGTTACATTTGCAAAGCAGCGATGATCAACCTGGCTCTGATATTAGGGCTTTGCAGGTAGCAAAGAACATTCTAGGCAGAAGAAACAGCATAGATAAAGCCCCAAGGGTACCAAGGGTCCTGTGTATTTGGTGAAAATATGAGCAGAATTTATCATAGGTTAGGCGGGAAGTCACAAATGTTGATGAGTTCCTAGAAGACATTTCTTCAATGCTTTTATGCTACATTAAAGAGTCTGAGCTTTAAGGGGCCACTTAAAAGTTTCATTCATTCATTCATTTATTCTACAAGTAACTGGGTGTGTGAGCCAATGAATGCCAAACACTGTTGTAAACATTTATAGCACATCAGAAGAGAAGGAGGAAGGAAGAAGGAGGAGGAAGAGAGGAGGAGGAGGAGGATATCCAGGCATCCCCATTCAATTTAAGAGATGAGCAATTGCCAGTCCTTATGAAACTTTTTGTATTCTCCTTCCCCAGTTCCCCAGAGTAACCTTAAACGTAAAATTCACGTTTGCCCTTTCCTCTTTTTTTAAAATCACAGGCTCACTCATATGTAAGAAAACAGGCTGAAGTGATTATTGAACAGATTAATAAAAATATTCATGGGTGGTCTTATGTGTCCCTTTCGGTGGAGATTGCCTTTGCATCTGATGTTACTATGCAAAGCTCACAACCATGTCCTCTCCTTGGTTTTCTTGGTATCTACGCTCATGTGTATCTATGTTCTGTTTATTATTAAAGGCAACTTCACACAAAACACTCACAGAACCCTTTTTCATTAATATGGTAACTTATAATTTATGTTTCTGTTTTCCATCTTTATCCACATCTAAGTGGAATAATTACTATTGTAACCATTCTGTTTGGAGCTTCAGCTTTAGACTTCATACTATTTTACGCTGTCTGTATTTCTAGATAATCGTTGTATTAATTATTTTTATGATGGCACAATATTCTATCAGGAAAATGCATTACAATTTTCTTTATCATAATTAAATTGCTAGTGTTCTGGCTGTTTCCCATTTCACACTATTATAAGTAACACTGCTCCCCCAGCCTTTTTACTTTTGACTTTTTTTTCTTGCTTTGAATTATTTCCTTAGGACACATTTTTATGAATGAGATTACTCAGTCAAAGGCATGATTAATTTTGTAGTTCTTATAACCCTAGAGGCTGACTTTATAATAAAAAATTGTTTTTATTCTGATTCTAACAGTAATCTATGCTCATCACAGAACATATAAAATAGACAGAAATTTCCGAGGAAACCTAAAATCTCATCAGAATTTTATGGCACAAATATAACCATTATTAACTTTTACAGTAATTCCTATAAAATTTTAATCCATTATTTAACTTTCTGAGAGTTTTCCTTCCACTTGGGATCATACATTGTTTTGTATCTTAAGAGCTTTTAAACCTTGATTGCCAGTTTTTCCCATGTCATTGAATATTGTTTTTTTAAGAAAGTGATATTTCTTTTTTGTTTTTTGTGGGGGGGGGCAGGGAGGGTGATAGGGTCTCATTCAAGTTGACAACAATCTTGCTTTATAACCCAGGTTGGCCTCAAACTTGCTATGTAGCCAAGAATGACCTTGAACTCTAGATGCCCCTGTTTCCACCTCCGAAGTGCTGGGCTCACAGGTGGGTGGCCCTGCGCTCAGTTCACGCGGTCCAGGACCTTATGCATGCCAGGCAGGTGCTTTGCCAACTGAATTACATTCCCACCCTGAGTAATGATATTTCTTAATGGCCACAAAATACTGTGCTGTGTGGATGGCTACCAATTCCTTATGATTATTGGACTTTTTAATGAGAATAAGTAATGCTGTAAATGAACATTCTCGCATGACCCTTTGTAAGAATTCTAGTTATTTTTCTTAGCACACATGTTTAGATGTAAAATGGTAGATGAAAAATATTACCAGTTGTCAGTTTTTGCTTGATGCAAGAATTGTGCTTCTTGCCTGTTCCTCTGCCACTCTGTGTGAGTTTTCTAATTGTTGCTATAACTAATTACCACAAATTTAGTAGCTCCACAACACAACAAAATCTTAGTCTGGACATCAGACATTCACAATGGGTCTCATTGTGCTAACGTAAAAGCGGCAGGATAGTTGAATTCCTTCCAAGGGCTCTAGAAGAAAGCATGTTCTTGCCGTTTCCAGCTACCTCATCCTGCCTCTTTCTCCATTTCCAAAGCCAGAAACATTGTCTTCCTCATCCCCTCATGTCTGGCTCTTTCTGTCTCACTTTTCCATTTTTAAGAATCTTTGTGATTTCAATGGGCTCTCCTGGACTTCCAGTGTTTAGCATGTGGCCAGACACTAAATAGGTGCCTGGAGAACATCAACCCAGGCGAAGGCAGTACATCATATAGAAGAGAACCATGGGCTGTGAGTTCTGCCGCTGTTACTCTAGGCTTAGACAAGTCTATTCTGTTATTCCATTTGATTGGCAGCTGTACTTAGGCCCAGGATATGTCCAGGCCTAGAACACAAGCTGATGACATAAGGAGGGATATAAATCCCTGTTCTCAAATAACCCTCAGCATATACCCCTCTTAAACCTCAGGCTTTCTTCTATAAAAGAGCGACAATAATTATATAGATCGCAAAAGGACATGCAAGTGAATTGTAAAAAGCAATTCAAATGTGAGAGCTTTGCTATTTTAAATGTTAACAGTTTTCCTAAAAAGATAAGGCAGCCGAGGAAGACACGCATCTCGATGAACTTTCCTTCTACCTCCTGCAAGTACAGTTTGTGATATGAGAACCACACCTTTGCCAGAGAACCCCAGCCTTTCTTTTTCTAGATATTTTCTCGGGAGCCAGGACTGTAATTAGACCTCTGTCTTTTACGGGGTGATCCAGTTTCCAAAGCCTGTCTAATGGCTATTTCTAGTCTTGTGAACTGGCCAATACAATTTCTTGAATCGTCGCCCAGTGCGGACCCAATTTATATTTGGAATTTCGTGCCATCTTGAAGAAATATCACTGAGTGCCAGGGTCTTCTCTGAGCTAATTGGGCTTTGGCAGTGATGTCATTCCACGGTGGGCGTTAGTGCAGAAGATGGCTGCGACAACTCCAATCCCGTTTCAGCAGTGTGTGCCCATGTGTGCAAAGAGGCTGCTCCCCTCACGTGCGATCCCTCCGCCTGCTGCAATCTCGCTTCTGGTCCCTTTCTGAAGATGGAGATCAGTAGGCTATTTATACCCATGGCTAGAAGCACCCCTTCTTTCTCGCTATATACAAGTAAGTGTTATTAGTATGACTGAAAAATATGGCTTTGCAATTCAGGCAAAGACATCATGAGACTTATCAAACTTCCTTAAGTAGGAAACAGTAGTAGAATCGGAAAGTCTCTCCCGGGTTGGGATAGTCAAGCAAAGCTGTTAAGAATAGCTGCAGAGTCATTTGAACTGTGTGTGTTGGACAAGTTTGTTAATCCTTTTGAACCTCAGTTTCCCTATCTATAAAATAAGGAGAATGTTTTCTTTCTGTTTTGATTATGTATTTATTGTACATGGTACTGTACATATGTACCAAAGGACATTTTCATACAAGTATACATTAAGCATAGTCCCCTCCCCACACCTCTAGATGAGAATAATATGTTCTATCTCATTGGACGGTGGGTTAAATGGAACCCAGATTCATGCCAGCCCTCTTATGTTTGATGACTCTTAAGACCTCAGATTTTCTTTCTATCCTATGAAATGACCCTCATGTCCTAAAAGGAAGAACCGGTGATTTCCTGGGGAGATGGAGAAGGATTCATTACGTCTTTTACAGTGTGACTTTTAGCATCCCTGAGATGCCCCTGGACACTGTCCTCAGCCTCTCTGCTGTTCATGAGCAACTCAGTCCTGTGATATGCTTGCATAGTGTTGACCAGCAGGCTGCACTGCTCCTCAGCAGTGCAAAAGCCCTGCCACAGGGGGAGCACCTGGCTGTCAGTCAGCCTTTAAATCTCACCGGCTGTCACTTCATTGTGTCATTTTCAGGTCTCGTCTCTCACCTCAAATGGTCTATCAAAATATCACTTGTGATTACATTGGAGTTTTCACCCTGAGAGGTGTCCCTTGATTGCCCCTGCTTTCCTATAGCTGCTTTAGATTACATCCAGTGTATATACTGCAGTACTAAATGGCAAGAGTTCACTACTTTTAAAAATATTTTATTTACTAATTTTTATTTTATTTTATTTTATGTGTGTATTGCCTGCATGTAGGTAAGTGCACCCGTGTCGTGCGATGCCCGCGGAGGACAGAAGAGGCTGTTGGATCCCCTGGAACTGGAGTTACAGACAGTTGTTAGCTGCCATGTGGGTGTTGGGATTCGAACCCGGGTCTTCTGCAAGAACAGCCAGTGTTCTTAACTGCCGAGCAATCTCTCCAGCCCCAAGAGTTCACCTCTTAAGGCAGTGAGAAGGCAGTGCAGCAAGATGCATGGCTTCACTCTGTCTGGAGTGATCGTATGACTTGGGAATCAACGTCTTTGTCCTGACTGACATTCTTTTAGAAAAGATAATGGCAGTCCAGAAGTGGAGATGATCAGAGCATGAAAAGCATCAAGCCTGTGTCACTTGGGGCTCAAATTCCTCTCTGGAGACCTAAACGTATCTCCATACAGCTTGGTAAGTCATCGGCTTCTAAATTGCAAGGCATTCCATGGCATGCAATTTGATGAAGGAAAACAAAAAAAACTTTGAAGGATCTCTCTGCCTTGTCAGATAAGCAGTTTCCTTTGTCCCAAATCTCCACTAACTCCCATCCCATGCCTCCCAAGCTTTCTGTGCTCTCGGTCAGTATGTTACTGATGACTTCACCTGTGTTAGTGAGACTCGTCTCTTTCTGGGCCTCTTCCTACCACTGTGGCTTGTCGCCAGCTCCTACACTAGCCTGCTTTCTTTTACTTTTCTTCTCTTTCCTTTCTCTCTCTCTCTCTCTCTCTCTCCTCTTTTTCTTTTTCTTTTTTTTTTTTCCAGGGCTGCGTATGAGACAGGGTCTCAGTATATAATCTCTCTCTCTCTCTCTCTCTCTCTCCTCTTTTTCTTTTTCTTTTTTTTTTTGCCAGGGCTGCGTATGAGACAGGGTCTCAGTATATAATACAGGCTGGCCTCAAACTTACAATCCTCCTGCCTTAGCTGCCTAATTACAGGTTTGCCCTCTGACACTCAGGTTGTCCTGTTGCCTTTTTATCCATTTGGCAACAGAGAATGTTCTGGGCCAGACTTTTAACCAAAGTCTGAGGAGGCAGAGGGAAGAAAACATGATTCTCAAAAAGACCCAACCACCAGTCATATGGAGAAGTCGATATACTTCATGAGCTGAGTGGGGCAGGCAGGAAGGAGGCATTTGGGGAACAGGGAGCTAAGGAAGGTGTCAAGAGCCCTGACCACTATTTAGGCTATGGGGTGCATATGGTGCATATAGAGATTGTGCTAGGCCACCAAGCGGAAGAGAGCAAAACAACACCAGCCTCTTTGGGTATGCCAGCTGAATCGAAGCAAGGACTGTAAGTGGGGAAGGGCTAAGGCCTTGCATCCTGCCATTCCTTCCTATATAGAGACCCAGTTCTCTGAGCTCAGGTTCTGGGGATCTTTGCATTTTGTTTTGTTTTTATGACACAGGGTAACAGAACATGATTTTGATCCTTCACATGCCTCCACCTCCCAAGTACTGGGATTGCAGGTATATACCACCACACCTCATTTATGTGGTGCTGGGGATGGATTCCAGTGCTTTGCACATGCTAGGCAAGCATTCTACCAACTGAGCTACACATCCAGCCTGCATTTTTCTTTAAAAATGAAAAACACTCCCCTTTCTGCAAAGAGCCTTTTCTCCTTATTCAGAGAGGATAAATATTTTGTCCAAATTTGCACACCTGCACAATAAACAGAACCCAGTGCCTATCCTCAGTGTGGACCATTGGCTGTATTTCTTGCATAAATCCTAATGGAATAAACAAGTGGATGAACACACCCAGGTCTCCTGACTCCTACATAGTCTGAGTGTTGCTGCTTGCCATTTGTTTTCTGGTCATCTTATTATCAATCATTGATTATATTGCCATCCATAGCAATATCTGAGGGACAGATATTCAGGCCTCTCTGATCTCTAAGTTCACAAAAGCCTCTATAACATAGAAATCTCTCCCTAATATGAAAATAACACACGGGGCAGGAAGTCCCCCAAACAGCTTTAAAAACAAAAACAAAACCCTTCTCCCCTTTCTGCCTCCAGTCTCAATTCCTTTCCATTCCTCTTGCCCACACTCATCGGGGACTTGGTGTAATCATACCTTGAACCACACTTGTCATATGCTTTGCCTGTGGCCTTTCGACGGTCTACAGCTGGAGTCGCTTCCCCAGACCATGGCTCCTATCCTTGTCTTTCACTTCATTTATTCTCCCACTCGTTCGAGTCCCTTGAAGATCAGACTCCGGGTCCCGGAGGAAACAAGGGGCCAGAACACAGACACAACCTCACCTCATGGGGCTCACAACCAGTGGAACAAAGAGTAACAGATGAAAGTTATGCACGTCATTACACAATGGTAGTTTTGGTACATGCCACAAAAGGGAAGCATGGGATGGTGAGGTTGTTGAACAGGGGAATCTAATTTATTTAGGAGAGTCAAGACTAGTTTCCCCAAGGGGAATAAATAAGTCAGTAAAGGGGTGTGGGAAAGTGTGGTGGTACATGCCTGTTATCTGAGCTCTTGGAGGCTGAGGTAGGAGTATTACAGCCAATTTGAAACCTGCCCAGGCTAGAGAAAGTTCGGGGTCAGCCAAGGCTACATATTGAGACCCTGGCTCAACAGAAAAAAAACAAAATGAATTAGGATAAATATTCCTGGCAGAGGGCACAGCATGTGAAAAGGCCCTGAGGTAAGACAGACCTCAAGGAAATTTAAAAAGACTCATGTCATTGTAATGGTTTGGCTCTCCAACAGCCTTCTAGTATCTTCCCGCTGGCACTGAGAGGAAAACCCCAAGTTCTCCTCTGAACAAGATTCCATATGTCTACATCCCTCCTAGCTCAGCTCAGTCCCTCACCACCTTCTCCCTGTCTCCTCCCAAGCCTCACAGTGCTGTTCCTCAAAAATAGCATAGTTATTTTCCAGGCACCTACATTTTTTCTCTCCCTGCCTACGACACCCCCATACCAGATATCCACTTAGCTCCCTGCCTCTTTGCACTGGGGTAGTGCTAAAAAGCTAACTTATCAAGCAGGCTTGCTCTATTACGGGGTGCCCTGAGGCTGTCTCCACTGTTTCTTTACTCTGTGTAGCCATCCCCTCCTTATCTGTGGGGAGTGTCTTCCCAGGCCCCCAGCTGGATACCTGAAGCCCTACATAGTACAAGCCCTAGACAGACTGTGTTTCTTCCTATATATATATGATTAAGTTAATTCACAAATTTGGCATGGGAAGAGATTAACATAACTAACAAGAAACTACGATAATTATACCAATAACCTGTAATAAAAGCAACTTATAAGTAGTTTGTTTCCAGAATCTTTCCTGTGATATTTTTGGACCAGAGTTGACTTCAGGTAACAGAAGCTGTGGAAAGCGAAGCCACAGATAGAGGAGGCTCCTGAATATTGTCTTCCGTAGACCTACAGACATTCCAGATTGATCTTATTCAATAACCTGCTTCTCTTTTGACCTGGGCAAGACCACGAATGAAGGTCCCTTCTCCTCTAGAACCAGGCCTGACTCACAGAAGGCACCCCATGGAGAATGTATAGTGACTAACTGCGGACTGGGAAGAGGGACACGAGAGAAGACCCCAGAGGAAGCTGGAGGCAGATCCCATGGTTCTGGTGGTTCTAGCCCATCATGCTGCTCTGTGTCCTTCCTGCTGTAGGCACTGCTCCTGCTGCCCTGTGCTGGGCACTTTTCCTCCCCAGTTCTGTCAGTGGAAGTTCCACAGGAAAGCCATGACCTTATCTTCCACAGGACACTGGATTCTAGTGAATGGGAGTATATGTGTGACCTCTGTTCTCACATGGACAGCTCCTGTGGGTGGGACCAGGGGCCATTTATGCCTGGTCCCTGTCCCGGCACAGAGCTTAGCCTAGAGTAGCACTCAGGAAAGTGTTTCACTGACCAAGAGACAAGCAATCATGCAGGAGCGCTAATGATATACACAGGGCTTGGGAGCTGCAGCAGTGCCCACTGACTTTGAGGTGATTCTATAGCCTCGAGCTTGGTTGCCTGGATGTGAATCCAGCTATCTTTCTCTCACACTTGTGATTTGCTTAATTTTTGACTGTCTCAGTTTCCTTATCTGTATGAGCCCCTCTCTCCCAAGATCATTATGAGATGCATGCTAACCACCACATGCATGTGTTCCAAATATAGCAAGAAGTGAAGCACACAAATACTACATATGTGTATTG
Source organism: Nannospalax galili (assembly GCF_000622305.1). NCBI lineage: Eukaryota > Metazoa > Chordata > Mammalia > Rodentia > Spalacidae > Nannospalax > Nannospalax galili. Next base: position 433,492 of record NW_008354705.1, on the reverse strand, counting down.
TTGAGATAAAGAAGTAAAACATCCAGGCTGCTGTCTACAGGCAGGACAGGCCTGCTTGTGGCAGAGGACAGCATCTGGAGACACATGTGGCGGTCTGGACCAGACCCGGGAAGAAAGTCAGTCTTCTTACAGGAGTCAGGGAGAGGGAGGGTCCCCTGCTCCCTCTGCTCGGGTCTCTAGCCCAGTCTAATGCTCCCTCTACTGTTTCCTAAAAGTTTATCAGTGAAAGCGAGTCATGGACCTCCCAGACAATGGTTTATTATTCATTTACTGTTTCTCAGATCAGTTCAAGTAGTTTACAGAAAATATAGAATAGAAAGGCAAACTGTGGACTTAAAACGACCAAGAAAAATATATATGACAGGTCGGATGTTGGTGAGGTAGAAAGGGAAAGAGTTCTCATGACAAACAGAAAGAAGGTGGAGAGATTGCTGTTTCTCTATGCAAATGAAGTTATGAGCTTCCTGATAGCCAAAGTGAAAGGGGACATGTGGCTAGTTACATAAAAAAGTCAAATGTTTTCCTAATTCTTATCTCTAAAAGATGTTTCTCGATTGTGCGGCCTCCCAAGGATGTTGTTGAAAGCCAAGCTTCTCATGCCCAGTCCCATGCTGGTTGATGGGCTGTTCATATTTCTTCCCTGAGGTGGTTCTAACTTCTATATTTACTTGAAAAGTCTTAGATCCTCATTCTGACCCTGCTGTTATGATGGGGCTCCCCCGATCTGCTAGCACCTATACTTATGATTCAACCTCTTAGAATTTCATGGTTTCGAAAGACCTTAGGAGTCATCAAGTACAACATCCCCATCCCACTCACCTTCTGATGTCTGAATCTTCTCGGCAACAACTCCACCCAGTGGCTGATCCAGCTTGGGCTGGAATGTCTCCACTGACAGAGTACTCATGACCTTCTGAGGCATCTCATCTCATCTCACCTGTCCCTGAAGTTACTTGTTCTATGGAGCTGATATCTGACTTCCTGGCCTTTATTGAGAGAAGCATTTCACCACAGAGAAAAGACATCGAGTCAAATTGGCCTGCAGAAAGAAACTCTTTGGGAATCCTTAGCTTCATTAGAACTAGACTTTTGTTCAAATGAAGTGTTAAAATTAAAGCAGTATATATGTGAGTGGGGCCAATTGGCATGAACTCATCACAGCATATGGTGTGCTTCCTTTTATATGCATGTTTAGCAGCTAGTGGGTACCAAACCTCACACAGCTCTCAATTGCTAGCACTAATGAAGGATCTGTTTGCCTTTGGGGATAAAGATGGTATCACTGATTCACAGTTGTTTTTCCAGGAGTGAAGAACAGATTTTCCTTTCTCATTCAAACTCTCCTGCGTGGTCCTTTCTTTTCTCTACTCCCACTGCCCTAATTCAGGCCTCGCTGTTTCCTGCCCGGGCTATACACTTACCTCTCTCTGGCATCCTGGCCTCCAGTTCCGGCCCTCTCTGGTCTAAGATCACATGGCCAGGGGGAATCTTCAGAAAGCACAGATGGATCTGACACTGGTGTCACATCTACCTCAAACCCTTCAGGGGCTCCTCTTAACTCCAGCAGAGAATGCGAGCTTCTTAGCATGTCAGATGCACAGGGCAAGGTCAGGCAGTCATTTATAGCTAATAGTCCCTCATCCCTGGGCAATTAAGCCTCCAAAGAGTATGATGCTTTCTGGGACAATAGCTCACATCCGTATAGTTTCACATTACAATTTAATCTTTACTTAGAGGCAAGAGCAGAGAGAGTCTCAATACTATCACTACAATCACTAATATCAGCATTGAGTTTTTTATAGCACCCATTGTGTTCCAGGATCTGTTTCTAACCCAGTGTGTACAAACGTTATCTGAACCTCACAGCAACAGGACAGCACTCACAGGACCCTAAGTAATGTACCTAAGAGCATCTTGCACCTAGCCCTAGTCATGGCAAGACCTGAGTGTCACTGGCACATGAAGAGAGCCTTAGGATGGCTGGTGAGGACCACAGGTACTGCCACAGTGCTGTGGTCTGTCCTGGGAGCCAGAAGGTCATCTCTACCCTAGGCAGTGTGGTGGGAGAGGACTACAGAGTTGGGATCAGGAGTCCCATCACCATGTGTCCCTGGTGGGGACACATGCAGTGCTTCATATCTGGGTTTCAGTTTTCTCCTCTGCAGAACTGGAGTGTCAGCCCTCTGCCTCCTCCACAGGTTGAGGGTGCTGCATCAGCGAAAGTCTGGTGCCCAGCGGAGTAGGGTGCCTGCAGCTTTAGACGGTGAAGAGGGTATCCAGGTGGCTATGAAGAGATGGCTTCTCTCTTGTCCTGCTCTGAGAGCTTGGAGCTCCACTGGCTTTCCTGGGGGAAGACTTTTTACCTCATTAGTGAAGGAGACAGCTGGCTTGACAAAGGCAGCTGGGCCTCATGTCCATATTAACTTGATGCTGTGAGGTGGAATCTGACAACTGTCAGGCCCTTCCAGCCAAGGGTAGCCCACAGTCCAAGCAGCAGACCTTTAAACCTGAGCACAGACCTCTCCTCTTGAGAAGACGGCTTCCCACTCAGTCTCAATGAAGCACTGCCTTTTTCCATGGTAGGCCAGGGCTGTGCCCAAGCCTGCCATACCATCACTCACATGTCCGAATTTTGACACATGTGGCTTCCCTGGGACTCAGGACTCTGAGGCCCACTTTAGGAAGTGGAAGATCCACGTTGGTAGTCATCCAGAAGGCTAATTGAAAATATTTTGGGGTTTGCATGTTAGTTCTGTCAAATCAAATTAAAAAAAAGATTCTTATCTACCATCGCCAGCAGTTATGCAAATCAAGCCATGGCCTTAATTAAGGGGCTTCCTTACTTCTTAGAGCATTTATCACAAGTAAAGAACAGGAATGTTAGGGATCTGTTTTATTCTCTCTGGCAGCAATAACTCCATCTGAATTAATGTTTTATGGGGGGGAGGCTATCTTGGAGGAGGGAAGAATTGGTTCATGGAGGAAAGATACTTGATTTCCGTATTTGTGTACCACTGATTATTTACCAGGTATCAGCTTAGCCGGACCAGGTCACTCCCATCCTCAGGTATGACTGAACCCTCATACTTCCCCATCATCACCTGACACTTGAAGGCTCAACCTGATCCTATGTGATAAGCAGGGTGGACGCCATTTGTGGAGAAACTTCTACCCAGTATCTATTTTGCTGTCTTCATAATGTGATGTTGGTTACAGATGCAGATAAAGAAACTTTGACTTCCTTACTATAGAACAGGGTTGATCAATAGTTTTGTAAAGAGTTGCTGGGAATTATTTTCAGCTCTGCAGGTTGTGAGGTTTCCATCACAACTGTTCAACAAGAGCAGAACTTGACATTGAATAAGTGAATGAGCAGAGCCTCATGCTAGCAAAAACTTTGTAGTAGTTTTCTGACTTCTGAAGCAATGAAATTTTGGTAGAGAGGGTAGGAGTTGGGGGGTATCTTATAGACTCAAAAATATTTCTGAACATCTACTATGTGTCTGGCATGGTAAGAGGCTCATGGTAACTCAAGGAGCTGGTGGCCCACTGGGGGAAAAATTATGTGAATCACATCACTGTAATATGAAGTCCCAAATTTCCAGAGACTCCAGGAGAAATGACGGTACACAGAGGGAATTCGAGCCTTCTGAGCCAATGATGACACAGGCTTTCCTGGAGGACACTCCTTCTTTGCTGGTCTTTGAAGACGACTTGATGGAACATGGAGTCTTACACAGGGGTCTGAGAGAGGCATGCTTGTTAGAGGGTCAGTGTACCATGTATCATCTCTTTATTCTGTACCTACTAGGCATAAATCCAGTCCTAGTCAATGACTAGGCAAAAGCCCATGTGTTCACAAAGGGCCACTGAGGGTCTGGAGGTATGGTGGTGTTTAAAGTATATGACAGCAGATCCAAAATAGGTCATGGAAAGAGACAGGTGGTTGGTTATAGGCAGCAGAAAAGGAGAAACTGGGGTAAGAGGCATGCCACAGCACCCAGTTACAAGGAGAGGCAGTTCCAGGGCTGTGGTGGCATGGGACTCTGTAAGTCATAATGCTGTGGCTACAGGCTTGGGCCTGGGGCCGGAAGGAGTTCCCTATACCACTTACAACAGGAATACCTGCCTTTGAGGTGGTTCTATGATGCTTTGAGGTCCTATGTCACTTTAACAACTAGTGCCTGTTAATCCTTGGGATAAATCAACCCCATTTTACAGCTAGAGACACTGAGGCTCAGAGTAGAACACTGTTGCACCTTCTCACTGTTGTACCTTCTCCTGTCCATGGCACACATGCCAAGGTTAGAGATAAAATAGTAAGACAATCAAAGTATATGCCAGAAAAAGCCATGATTGTGGACGTAAAGCTCAAATGAAAGCTATGGAAGGACATGGATTCCTACCTGACTGGAAGCCCCAAGCCCCTAGAATGTTTGCCTCCTTGCACACTGGCTGGAAGGACTGGGTGCATTCAGCTCCATGCTATTTTCTCATAGTCCCGGGGAATGTCCCTACTCTGGGGGAGCAGCTAGCAGGCCTAAGGGTGTTTCAAGGTCTGGTCCTTTGCTTCTCATTTTTACGTGCAGCCTCATCTCTGACGTCTAGTTCTTTACAGTTAGCTCATTTGGATCATTTCTCTGGGTAATGTTTCTGGGTTCACCTCTCGGTGTATCCATAGCCAGGCCTGTGTCTGTGACAGAAAATGAGGCCCTGGCTTCCCCTCTGACCTGCCCCCCATGCTTATTTTAACTCTTTCCCAGTCAGGTCGTACAAACAGGCTCAGGGAGGCATGGCCAAGCCCAGCAAAGACTCATCACTCAACTGAAAACTGTGCCTTTTTGAGGGACTCAAACCCTGATAGCATCATTAATGAACTGATACCTCAAAAAAGAAAAAGAAAAGGAACTGGGGTGATGGCTCATTAGGTAAAGTGCTTGCTGTGCAAGTGTGAGATCTGGATATCAGGTCCCCAGCAGCTATGCAAATGCCAGGTGGATATAGTAGTGCACCTATAAGCCCAGTTCAGAGACAGGGATCCTTGGAACAAGCTGATTTGCTGGACTAGCCAAATTGATGAGCTCTGTATTCATGTATGAGACTGTCTCAATGAATAGGGGAGAGAGCAATTGAGGAAGACACCCAGCATCAACCTGTGTTCTACACACACATAACACATGCATATGCACCTGTACACACATGTGTGCCCACACACAAGTACACACACATACACAGACTTGTACCACGCATACATAGGAATGTCTTTTACAAAATGGACAGTCTGGACTAATGACTTAAACTTGCAACTAAAAAGCTTCTGTTTATAATGTAAACAAGCTCACTGAGCTATGTGCCCTGTGACCTGGGCTTATGACCTTGATTCCTTGGGACCCCAATTTGTCCTCCACCCAAGACAGTGAATGAATGTGGATATGTTTGAATTAGCAAATCAAAATGCTAAGCACCGCATAGTCTTATTCCCTCATTAGAAGCAGTGAGAGTTGAGAGGAATCTTGACATTGTGTGTGTGAGATATTTTAGGCCTAGGGCTCAGAAGCCAAGATTGTCTGGTAAGGGTAGATCCAGGCTTGTAGTTCCCCAACTGATGCTGGAGAAACAATTGTTTAATAAAAGCATGGGTGAGGCCAGGCTCGGGAGCACAGCTCCAGGAGACATCTGGAGGAATAATGTCCTCTGACTGCAGGTCTACTCTTGAAACTTAAGAGTCAGGCTGTTTATTAGGTATAACTGTAGTGTGGTTTAGTAACATTGCATACACATATGCAAACACAAATAATTTTTTTCAAAAGAGAAAGGAGGTTCTATGATTGGTTATCTTTGAAGAATAAACAGACATTGCATTGTGTCTGTGATTTCAAAGCTATAATTTTTTTTAAAGTAAATATTTGATATATCACAATTTATTTGTTCTCAATGTTTTGCATTTTTTAAATTTCAATATTACAACCTCCAACATTCAAATGTCCAGATTTTTCTGATGCCTAAGACACCCTAGTGCCCCAGTACCCCCTGTTCTCTGGGCGCTGGAAGCCGGTGGAGAATTCCAGCTCTTGTCTCCTGGCCAGCTCTTGGTTTAGCAGAACAGCTATGAGCTCAGTGTCCCAAGTCAGAGCCCCCTCTCCAGTCGGCGCTTCTGCCCACACTGCCTCTGCCTTCATCTGGTCTTCTTCATCTTTCTCTTGGACTGTTATTTCAACATTCTGGAACGTGATCCTTCTGTTACCAGCTTTTCTTCATCTACTCTACTTTCCACACTGCTCTTAAAGCAAGCTCTAAAAAAGGAAAGCAAATCTGCCCATCTAGGCTAGAAAGCCCCAGGGCCTTGGTTTGGCTCCTCAATTACTCAGGTGGGCTTTTTGCAACTGTCACCAGTCTCAGTGACCTCTCTTGCATAGGATTGCACACAAGGTACAGCATCCCTCCAGTCCCAGAGCAGAGAGGTGAATAAAGTCAGTTCCTTCCTGATGTGCGCATGCTGTTCCACCAGCCTTCAGCAGGCCCATTAGCTGGAAAAGTGTCATTCCAGGTCCTTTAGTGCCTCTCAGGCATGGGAGACCAGAGCGAGAGGTGAGATCAGGCCTTCATCCCCTGGGTGGGTGTGTTTGCTGATGCACTCAGATTTCCCTCAGAGAAGCAACTTCTTCACTTTCCTCAGAGGTGAGCACCTCTTCAGACCCAAGGCAAACCATGGGAATTTTTATCTGTTTTGAAAAAGAGTCTATCCCATCTCCAGTCCTACCGAGCAAAAAAAATGTTTCTTCCCATTTGCATATTGTGGCCCTGACTCTTTCAGAGACCTCAGATGGGTCTGGTTTCTCCTGGTTTGCTTATAAAGGGAGGAAGAGAGGAAATGACCTGTGGCTGACAGGAAAGGTCATAGAGTGGGGCATCATCGGTGTCCTTGTACCGCTTGTGGCCATTTGTGTATTTCTTTGGCTCACTGTGACAAGTTACCACAAATGTGGTGGCTTAAAGAGTAGAAGCTTCTTCTCCCCCAGTTCTGGAGGTCAGAAAAGGCCTCAGGACCGTGCTCCCATCGATTCAGTTCCAGGGAGAATCCTTCCTGGTCTCTTTCCCCTTCTGCTGGCTCCAGGCAGTCCTTGGCCACAACATCATCTCCCACCTTTACCTCTGACTTCACAGAGCTTCTCTTTTATGAATCTTTTCCTTTTTCTTATGCTCAGATATTCCTCTTCCTTCCTGCTATAGGGATACCTGTCACTGAGTTTAGAGCCACCTAGATAATCCTGAATGAGCCATCAGAGTTCCTTACCTTAATTCTATTTGCAAAGATCCCATTTTACGATTAAAGCCAGACTCTAAAGTGCTAGGTGTTAGAACAAGGGTATTTTATTTAAGGGGCACAGTGCTATGAATAAGATCAAATTACTTCTCTGAGTGTTTTATATCTACCACCTGTCAAAATGACTGGGTTAGTGAAATCTACCTGATGACTTTATATTCCTACTCAGGTACTAAGGATCCGAGTGTAACCAACTGTGACTAGTAATAATCAGATACACAAAGATTAAAGACACATGTGCAAACATGTTAGTAGCATTAAAAATGTAGGAAACAGCATATCTTAAAATGAAATGGAGATCTTCTTAAAAGGGTAAAAACTCATTCAATTTTATGTCTTATAGGGTTTATACTGAGTTCAATATTGTGACTGTATTAATTCAACTGTGAACCTGAAAATTTACAGCCACCTTTGAAAGAGATGTATCCTTGTTCTGAAATGTGTTACTGAATATATTAAAGCTGTAATAGAATGCTTCTTCTAATCATGTGGTTATTAAATTAAAAAAAATTTTTAAATTTACTGGGTTGAGTCAATCCAGTTAATAGTGCTAAAATCCAGAAGATCCTTAAAAACATGCCATTTGAGATCTTCCTAGAAGGATCTGGAAGAGTGTCAGGAAATAGTGAAGGGTTTTCCAGGTAAGGCTGTAGAATCAATAGAGGTTGAAAAGACCGGATGATTGTGAAACATAAGAAGCTATTGGCCTGGGATGGATGTCACTCTGGGAGGAAGAGTATGGAGGAAGGCTTGGCACCTCAGAGGAGGAGAAGATATACTGGAGCCATACCATGGGGCTGGGCGGCTATACTACAGTCAATGGGCAGGGAGCCAGTGGGGCGGGACACTGCTTTTGGAATATTTCCAATGCTCTCCCTACCTGATTATGCAAAGAGACCTACTGAGTCTTAGTTGTGCCTCTCCTTAGGTTTCTCACTTTCTGTCTTTAACATCCTTCCTAGCTTTCCCCTCTTGTTGACCATCCTCATGTTTCCATCACTCTGCAAACTCAATTTCTCCTTAAAGTACAAACTCCAGCATCACCTTTCCAGACTGGAGGATAGTCTGGATCACTTGCATCCTGTCCAGGACCTGTGTCAGCTGCTCACTTCCCTGGAAGGCAACTGCTAACCAGGGCCGGGGAAGGAAGTGGGGCACCAGCTGAGTCCACAGTGCTAGGCAAGAGAGAGCCAGGGTCTAAAGGAGGCTTAAGAACTTACAGATAGCTTCCACCCAGTATTTCTAAACCCACCCAGTGGCTACTTTCAAAAGGATCTGATGTCCCAGAGAAGGAGGAGGAGGGAGTAGTTCAGAGCCATGTGGAGATCCTGCTCCCCTGGGGAAGCCTCCCCTCCTTTATGTAAACTCAGAAATCCCTTTAAGAGGAGAAAGTCTTTCCTTTCCCAGCAGAGGTAAGATTGCAGTACCATAGGTCTTGTATGCATGATTTCCATTCATGCCTTTTCCAGCTGGGTGGAGGGAGGCAGAGGTCAGAAGAGCTCCAAAAGATGGAGATAACAAAGACAAAGGGACCAAAGGCAGCAAGGACAATGGGTATCCTGCTTGTGTTCGGCTCTTCCTATGGAAGGTTTACTCACTGTGGTGGTGTGAGCATGAAATAAAGAAAGCTGAATTTCAAGTAGGAACTCCAACTCGATACATCTCTCCCTTTTGAGGTTTTTCAGCTTTCTCCTCCATAAAGTGAGAAGGAAGAGCAGGTGAGCTATAAGAACTCGGTGATTCTAGAAGCTGGTGTTTTCAAGGACCACTTTATTCTGCAGGGATTGACTAGATAGTTGTATAAAGACTATCTCAGCACATGAATTAACCAGAGTACAATGGAGGTAATCATTGCTGTCTATACATTTTTGGGACTCATGGGAGAATCAACAAATGTGATAGGTATAAAGGTGACACCAAACTGTAAAAGGCACTGAGGACCCAAAGCATCTTGACTTTCAAAGGGCTTACGATCTGACATAAGGGGCACATACCTTCTAGAGTTACTGCAATGCCTGTCAGACAGCAATGCTTGCTGTAATAAAGCAAGTTCAGAGGGATCCAGGAAGACTTCAGGGAGGAGGTGACACTTTAGTTAGGTCTTTCAGGTCAATAGAAAGTAAGGCAGTGGGAAAAAAGGAGGGAGGGAGGGAAGGAGGAAGGAAGGAAGGACACTCAGAAGAAACAGTCTTAACCCTTATACATTGCTGTTAGCCAAACACAGTTCAAAGTTGCTTGAACATTAAAAGGATGTATTAGGCAAGGGGACTGGAAAGTCTAGAGGTTGCGCAGATTCCACAAGGGGCTTATTTCTCTGGCCTGTAGCTGTTCCTGAACTCTATCACCTATCTTTCTCTTCTGCCCTCTATGGGGTTAACATGATTCTAGGACAGTGCTCCTCCAGCCAAAAGATGACTCCCTGGGCTGACCTTCCTTGAAGACAAGGCTTCAGTCCAGAAGTAGAGGAGAATGCTTCTGGGACCTCTCTTGCAAGATTAAGGTAGTCTCTACAGAACTTTCTCAACCAAATGTCTTCTTTCATGCCACCAACCAGGCAGATCATATGCTCATCTCCAGAACTATAACTGTGGTTCTGTTCACTGCCTTTGGTTAAATCACAAGCACTACCTTAGGTTGAAACTAAAATCACCTTCCTCTAAAACCAGTGGCTTTCAAGCTAACAAAAACCAAGGTAGTTACCAACAGTGAAAGGGAAAGAGATGTTGGGAGATGAGGTCATGTTTCCATAGACTCCATTCTATATGTAACCAAGGATATATCTGTGCATGGGAGGAAGAAGTTATATATAAAAAAGGTGTCAGCCGTGTGTGGCCAGATCAGCTCCTCTGACTGAGATGGTAGTGGAGACATCCCCTTCTTTAGGGCATTGTGATAGTTTCTAGGTGCAGTTGTACTGTAACTGCCCTGTGGAATGTTTGAGTGTTTCTTCTGGCAGAGCTCTTCTGTATTTGTTGTTCACAACTATAATAACAACCAAATATGGTTATTGAGCCCTCTTGAAGATTCTGTGAGATAACTAATACATTTTCACAACTCAATTCTGCTTACATAACTTAAAGTGGATTCTGGTTTTTGCAACTAAGAGTCATGACAATTACTGATTGCCCTAATAGTGTTAGATGATGGAAAGTTACTTTTATGGTAAAGAATGTGGACTTTATCCTTTTATGTGAGGAATAATTGTTGGTGGGCTTTAAATGGAATAGTGGTTCTAATGGAACACAACCTTACTCCTCTTTCATCCCATCATTCCTGTCAAGACAATCACTAACAGCATCCATTTCCCCACATCCACTGGTCACTTTGCTTCCCCGCTTTTTGTTTTGTTTGGTTTGGTTTTTACTCAACTTCTCAGTAACAGTATCTCCCGCCTTGACCATTTTCTTTTCCTGGGTCCTTAGATGATAATGCCTTGTTTTTCTTGTATAGTCTCACCATTCTTTCTTGTTATCATTGCTGAATCCCTCTCTGCCAAACCTCTGGGTGTTAGAGTTTCCCACTTTATCCTTTTCTTAGCGACTGTTGGCTCTAAGCATTGGGTATATGAGCCAATTAATCAAATGTATATCTTTAGCCCGTGACTTATTTTTGTAACTTTACTTTGAAATTTATACTTACCTCTGGATGTGTGCATCCAGTTATCTACTTGACATTTTCACTTGTCTTTAATGGATACTTTACATAGAACACATTCAGAGAGAAACACTTGTTTTTCTCCCAACTTAGCTCCCTCAATTGCCTCTACTCAAAATGGTTCCATCACCCACTCAGTGGCTCAAGCCCAATCCCCACGGTCATGCTTCCTAGAGTCTCAGATCAACTCTGTCAGCTTTCTGCCTCCAAAATATGCCTTGAGCCTGTATTTTCTTTACTCCCACAGCTGCTCTGACTTCTGCCTCACTCCCTAGCCCCAGCTCCCTCTGCTCTACCTTTTCTGGTGCTTTTCTTTGTGTATGTATGTGTGTGTTCTCTTATGTGTGGACATGTATGTGTACATGGGTGTAGAAGTTGGAAGTTGGTCTTGGATGTCTTCCTTCAATTGCTCTCCGATTTATTTATGTGGGGTTTCTTGTTGAACCCAGAACTCACAAATTCTTACTAGTCTAGCTTGTCCTGGGCATCCCATATCTCTGTCTCGTGAGTGCTAGATTACAGGCAGCCACTACACCTGCCCAGCTTTTCATGCAGGTGCTGGGCATCCAAACTCCAGCCCTCATGCTTCTGCACCAAGCACTTTGCCACAGAGCTATCCATCTTCCCAGCTCTTCCCACTACGGTTCAGCCTCCTGAGCTTCTTCATGTCCTTCTCACATCAAGCCCATTTTACCTTCCAAGTCTCGTCTCCTCTTTCCCTTGTCTGGAATGCTTAGATCTTAGCCTAGCCAGTTTCTGTCTTACCCCTAAATCCTTGGTCTGAATGTGACTTATCTACAGATCACCCCACCCAAGTTACTTCTGCCCACTATTGATTCCATCGTGTTTTGATTTCCTTTCATTAAGATTACTTGTAAGAAACAGTATGGATTGATTTGTTCCAATATCTCCCTCTAAACCAAAGCAGGTGTTCCCTGCCTTGATCTCTGGGCATTCACCATACATATAGGAAAGTGCCTGGCACCTAACAGCAACAGAATATATATTCATCTAGTGAATAAGTGTATATTTTAGAAAAGTTGCTTTGGTGGAAATTTGGAAAACAGATTTGAAGGGAAGAAATCTGTGATTTGGAAAGCTCTCTCTGGCTAGAGATGCTGTACGGGTGGGACTTAGAAACCCCACAGTCTCTTGGATACCAAATCTTGGCGAACATTTGGCAAGGTGAAGAATTTAGGCTGAGTACAGCCTAGTAGTGACCCAGAAGATCCCGTCATTGATTCCACCAGGTGGGCTTCTTTGGCTGTGGGGCTACCTTTAAACTGAGTAGTGAAAACATGACCCAAGTAGATTTCTGAATTCGAGTTGCTGACCACATTAGTGTGTGAAAATGGAATTAGATGCTTTTCCTGTGGCAGCTCCTGCCCCCCATCCAGAGACAAGTGCAGGGAGCCTTGGGGAGAGGAGAGGAGGATTGAGTCATTTTCTGGGAGTGCCATCGGGCAGGGATGAGCTGTGGCAGGGCGCAGTCTGCTCCAGAGGCAGAGGTCCTTTTAGCTGGTGGATGGTGTAAAGACAATTCTTTTCTTTCCATCATTGTCACACAAAAGAGCACACAGATCTTTCCAGAAGAGGTAGTCAGGCTCTGTAGTTTGAGGATTCTTCTTTCTCTCTATCCCAGAACCTGAGTTCTTTTCCATCTTTTCCTAAGCACAGCGAAAATGAAAGGATGCTTAGAAAAACTAAGTAAAGGAAAGCAGTGCGGGAATCTCTCAAACCTGCTAATCACCCTTCTGAATTCCATGTGATGCAGAATTTGTAGTCAGTAGGAATAATTTTTTTCCAGGGCAAATAAAAGATCCACTCTGATGACAATGCTCTTCTGTCCCTCCTCACCTCTCTTTCCTCACTTCTGCCATATGTAGCGAACTAAGTTCTTAGAGCTTTCTTTTCATTGTGCCCACTGAGAAAGTGCGAAGCTCATAACTGGGAGAACTGGGTGACCTGAAAGACCAGGCAGAGCAGGCTGGAGGAGCTGGCAGGGTCACCGTGGATCTGTGTGGAGGGGGCCTTGCCAAGCTACACGGACAGTCCCTTCTGAAGGCATAGAATGTTCTACTTGGCAGCACATAGTAGCAAAGTGTGCAAGTAGAAGTCAGGAAATCTGGACTGTGGACCTCCCTGAGTGACCTTAGGCAAGCTGTTCAGGTTTTCTGAGCCTAGAGTTTCCTGTCACAATACACAGCAAACAACATATCCTTCTTCTATGACAACTCTGTTTTGAGGATTAAACATGTATGGGCAAATGATTTGAAAAATAAAGGTTTTTGAAGTACCTTGGTCAATCATGATTTTCTAGTTTGTCAAGTCAAAGCCTTAATCTAGAATAGATAAATCTATTCAAAGTGAGGGTTCATTCTTTAGACAGGATGATTGATAATGACTTGGGATTCTGGATTCAGATCAGAAGACAGAAATAAATCCGCTCTGGTGATGTCTTAAAGCATCCTCCATTTAATATGACTCAAACTGCACATCTTAGCATAGAACTTGAATATTAGACAAAGCTAACAATGTGGCCACCGAGGTTTACTTTGCTTAATTTTGGGGGGTGATATGAAGTGCGTGTAACAACACTTAGTGGATTCCCACAATTATTATTATAATTTTTGCTATCTTCTGTATCCTGGACTAGGTTTGGGGGCTGAACACATAAAACTACGGCTTCTGTCCCCTTAAGTGCTGAAATTCATGAGGGAGGCAGACTTGTGAGGTGATCACTACAGAAAAATAAAGCACATGGGTGTGACGACACACCGACTCAGGCCAGCCTATCTGTATTTGAGTTGTATTCACTCTTTTATTAGCTAGCTGAATTTGACAAGTGGCTTAATCCTTCAAACTCATTTTATTTATTTATTTATTTATTTATATTATTTATTGTGTATGTGCCCATGTGTGTGCACATGTGTATGCAGGTACCTGTGGAGGCCAGAAGTCATGTGGGGTATCTTTGATTGGTCTCTACCTTATTTGATTATTTGTTTATTTATTTGAGACAAAGTCTTTCACTGAACCCGGAGCTCAACAATTTGGCTGGAGTGGCTGACCAACAAACACTAGGGATCCTTCTGTCTCTGCCACCATTGGGATTACAGGTGTGTGCCACCCCATGCAGGTTTGTTTGTTTTACGAGTCTTGGAATCAAATTCAGGTCTTCATGGTTACATAGTGAGCACTTTACTGACTTATCATCTCCCTACTCCTCCTCCATCTTTAAAATGAGAGAACAGTAGTGTTGTTTTAGGAAATTTTTGAGTGAGTCAATTGAATAAATGGTTATTCATTTATTTATCAAATATCTTTTGGATGTCATAGTCAGCAGTATAATAAACCCCCAGAGATGCTTGTGTTCTAATCCCTAGATTCATGAGCGTGCTAGGTGAGCTAAGGTTATAGGTGGAATTAAGACTTCTAATCAGCTGACTTTATAGGGAGATTACCCTGCATTGACTGGTTGGGCCCAATGTAATTACAAAATCTTTAAAGACAGAGAAGGAAGGCAAGAGATTGCTCAGAGAATGGAAAACACTGTGTATGGATTTGAAGGGGAAGAACAGGACCACAAGCCAGTGATGGCAGGTGGCCTCCAGAAGCTGGAAATGGCAGGAATCATTTCTCCTAGATTCTCTAGGAAAAGGCCCTACCTACATTTTGATTTTAGCTTCAAGAGACCAATTTGAAACTTCTGACCTTCAGAGAATATGACAAATTATGTTACTTAAGCATCTAAGATTGCAGTGTATTGGTATAGTAGTAAAGGAAATGAATACTAGTGTCTACCATGTGCCCCAGTATATGTTCTGAGTGCTGGAGCTAGGGAGCTCTGTGTGTGTGTGTGTGTGTGTGTGTGTGTGTGTGTGTGTGTGTGTGTGTATGTATGTACACATACACACCCTGCTCATTTGCATTTTTAAAATATTTTATTTATTATTTTTATTTTATGTGTATGAGTGTCTTGCCTGCCTGTATGTAAGTGTCCATGTGTGTGCAATGCCCACGAGGCCAAAAAAGGGTGTCAGATCCCCTGGAACTGGAGTTATGGATGGTTGTTAATTACCGTGTGAGAACTGGGACTCGAACCTGGATCCTCTGGAAGAATAGCAAGTATTCTTAACCACTGAACCATCTCTCCAGCCCCTCCTTTACATTTTAAATTCTAGAACCATAGGTACATGAGTAAATATGGAGACAGAGGCTGCAAAGGCTCTGAAGAAAATAAGCAAAGCAAGAGGGAGCTAGAATAAAGAGTTTATTGTTTCCTACTGGGGCATTAAAGATGGGCTTTGCAATGAGAGGACACTTGAACAGAAACCTGTGTAAAATGAGGATTTGCCTCATCTGGGGGGACGGCAGCCCTGGGTGAGACAGTTTCTTTTCAAAAGCCATTCCCAGAGACTGATGTAGCTATGAGCCATCAGCAGTCCAAACTCCCAGCAGTTGGGAGAACAAATAACTGGCTCCTGAAGGGGACTCTGATTAGCACTGGCACAGTATGCACCACAGGAGGGCGTTTCAGTAGTCTGACCAAGAGGCGGCAGCAGTTTGTACTTGGATGGTTGCAGGAGAAGTGATGAAAAATGGCTGGACTTGGGATAGACATTTAAAGGGGAACTCATCAGATGATTTTTTAAATGGATTTAATGAAAGGGTTGGAATGGAAAGAGAAGGGTCAAAGTTGACTCCATACCACCTTGTTATTTAGTGGTGCAGGGAATACTTACTGGATGATGGACATGTGCTGGGAAGAAATATTGAATTTAGATTGAGACGTATTAATTTGAAATGCTTTGGCATCTCCAGTGGGGATATGGTGAGTTTAGAGGAGAAATCAGAGATGGAGAGACAGCTTACCATGAAGAAAACATGGAGCTAATGTAACTCACTTCAGGGATGGGATATAGGCAAAGCAGAAAGCCAGAGTTCTGGGGTGCTTCTACAAATGATTCAAAAGATGAAGGAAAGCTCCTATGTAAAGGTGACCAGAGTAGGTGCCCAGTCAAGGGCCAAGGAGCTCAGGCTAGGCAGAAAGATGTTTGCTGGCCTTACTCCTCCATCCCACGTTCATCCATGTCCCTGTCAGGGCCTGACTTCTCTGTTAACCAAGGGCTTCTTTTATTGTGAATAAGCTCTATGATTTAGAAATGGAATTTTTAGAAAATTAGCATAATTAGTCCCATGTACTTGTATTTTTAGTTTTATTTTTACTATGGTAAATAACATAACAAGTTTTATCATTTTAGCAGTTGTAAGTGTACATTTTGGTAACTTTAAGCACATTCACATTGTTCTTCAACGGTTACTGCTATTCATCTCTAGAACTTTTAAATCATCCCATATTTTAACTCCGTTCCCATTAAACAGTAAACTCCCATGTGCTCTTCTCTCCAGACCCTGGTCCCAACTTCTCTACTTTGTGTATCTTGAGTTAACTACTCCAGATATCATTTATCAGTGAAGTCCCATGATTTGTCCTCTTTGCATTTTACTCATTTCACTAAGCATTTTATCTTCAACTGGTCCACGCTGTAACATATGTCAGAATTTCATTCCCTTTTAAGGATGAATGAGATTAATCATGTGAATTTGAAATCACAGGACCACCTGTGTCTAAATTCCAACCTTTGCACTTAGGAGCTCATGTAGCCTTGGGTGTGCCCTCTGGTTCTCAATTCCCCATCCTTAAATAGTGAAAAGAGTATTTACCTCAGACATGTTGGATGGAGCACTCCATGTAATGGATGTGAAACTTCTTTTAAAAGACTCTGATGCAATGGCTATTTTTAGCTCTAAGAGGCCACTAGGTTGACTGCCAGGCATGGATTCCTCTCTCTTGGCTACCCTAATAACATCTTTCCAAGCTGTTCCTCGGCCCAGCTGCAGCGTTGATCTAATTCACTTATCATGGCAGACAAATAAATGGACTGGGTTGTTTTCCTGTCAGCTTCTCTGTGTGTCACATCAGCACAGCCTAAGATAAAGAGCTTCTGGCTCTGACCAAGACCCTTTGGACTGGGGGCACTCCTTTTGCAAGTCAGGGAATTACAGTCCTTCGGAGTTGGAGAAAACCCTCCTCCTTCTAAACCAACATCAAGATCCCTGTTGGTATGTCTGAGTCCATGAAGTTGTCCTATTCTGGAGTAGGTGGGGGATACCCTAGTTGGGTGTGACACCAAGCAGTATGGCCAGGGAATCAGGGGACCTGACAAGTAGCTTGGATCTCCTATTGGTTAGCCTCCTCTGTACAATAATGGTGGGGCTTGATGACCTCCAAGGTAATTTTTGGCTCCAGTCGTCTATGAATTATTTGTGGATTACCATTGTACTCTTAGCCAATGACTATTGATCGTTCTATTTCCTTAAATTATCACTCACTTTGCTTGTCCCCTAAAGATGCTCCCTTCAGATTCAGACTTTAAATTTGATCCTTGTCCTTATCTCTGAGACTTGCTCTTCCGTCCTCTGTCTTCACTTCCCTGATTCCTTTTTGTCTGCTTTTCTGCTCTCTTTGTGGCTGAGTTTCAAACAGTTGCTTTGTTGATATATGCAAGATTGTGAATGCAGATATTTAGGAGAATAGCAATGTTCCAGCCTCAACAGAACGGTCCTTTCTAGACTCTTGACTCAAAGGGTGGAGAGATAGCTTCAAAAGACAGATGGGACCCAATTATGTAGGCTTCCAAAGAGGAATTTAGAGTTGATCCTATAGCAACGGGGGTGTGGGGGGCAGGTGCAGATGTTTTTTTTTAAGCTATGTCTAAGTTGTGTCTTCAAGAGCACATTCAGGTAGCTTTGGAGAGACCAAATGAAAGTATAATAGCAAGAAATCAGGGTCAGGCAGAGGGGCATACCCAGGGCATATACAGGAGCTCTCTCATATGAGAGAGCCCAAGGGGAGTGGCAGTAGGGATAAAAAGACAGCAACTGGAGGGATTTCACAAAAAGCAATGGGACTTGGATCCCAGTGAGCGTGGGAATGAGGCAGAGTTGACACTGGCACTAACATTTCTAGGTAGAAATGATGAGGCCTGGCTCTACCAGGAGCTAATTAGCATCACACATGCTCTGCCATTCTCCCTATCTCACTCTGCCCAGAGTTGTGCCTGCCTCAGGACCACTGCACTGGTGGGTCTCTGTGCTGGATAGCTTTAGTGTCAACTTGACACACCTGGGTTGAGGGAGCCTCAATCAGGGAATTGTCTCTATTGGACTGGCCTGTGGCCAAGTCTGAAGGGCATCTTCTTGATGCGTGATATGGGAGGGCCTGCCAGTCCACTGTGGGTGGTGCCACCCCTGGGCAGGTGGGCCTGTGTTGCATAAGAAAGCAGGCTGAACAGGGGCCAAGGGAGCAAGCCAGTAAGCAGCGTTCCTCCATGGCCTGTGCTCTAGCTCGTGCCTCCGGGTTCCTGCCCTGAATTCCTACCTTGGGCTCCCTGATGAACTGCAACCTGGGAAATGTAAGACAAATAAACTATTTCCTCCCCAAGTTGGTACTGGTCAGAGTGTTTTGTCACAGCAATGAAGAAACAAACTAGGATAGTCTCTGTGCCCAATTTTAGCTCAGATGTTGCCTCTTGCAAGAGACTTTGAACCATCCAGTCTAATTCATTCCCTGTGTAGTGCCTGTGTCCTTACCCACAGATGTAGATTCTAATTGAAATGAGCTCATTCATTTATTTTTTTTTCCCAGTAGAACAGAAGTTCTGTCTAGTAGGAGCCTTGTCTGTGTCCCTGGCACCTAGAACAGGACCTGACTTGCAGGCAGGTACTCAATAATTATGAGCTGAATGAAAAGGAAGGAAGAAGGAAGGAAAGACAGGGGAGAGGGGAAAGAAAGGAAGTGAAGGGGAGGAAGGGAAGGAAGCGGGGGAGGAAATCGGAAAAAAAGGAAGAAAAGAAGGAAGAAGGAAGAAATCAGATGTGAGATAGTTTCTAAAGATGGCTGCCACACCTCATCCATTTTGCCCCTTTCATTGTGTTGAGTCTTGTTACACTTGTGCAGTGGTACTTCTTGGAATAGTGTCACAAGAACATCATGCTACAGAAAAGCCTAAGCCACAGGGAGTGGCCCCAGAGAGGGAAACTAAGCACTCTAGTCAAGAGCCCAGCCTAATCCAGGTCCCAGCAGATCTACCAGTTGAATGCAGCCACAAGAGAAACCCTAACAGCCATCCAGACAAGCCAGCACCGTGAGAAATCACAACCACTAAGTTTCTTTCTTCACTTTGGGCTTTGAGATTAAGGAAGTTGTGGACATGCAGATGGAGTTGTATAACAGGAATTGTCTTGTTTTATTTTATTTTTAGATTCTATATATCAATGAGATCATGCCTATTTTTTCTGTTTGGCTTATTTTACTTAACGTAATGTCCTTCAGGCTTATCCAGATTATTGCAAATGACAAACATCTCTTTCTCTAAGACTGAATAATACATATATGTGTATGTGTGTGTATTATGCATAGTTTTTTTAAAAAAGATTTTGTGGTGTGTGTGTGTGTGTGTGTGTGTGTGTGTGTGTACACATGTGCATTTGAGGGCAAGTGCCCTCAGAGGCCAGAAGAAGACATCTGATGGGGCTGGAGTTACAGGCAGTCGTGAGCCATCCTGGGTGCTGATCTTCTGCAAGAATCCACACACAGTTTATCCTTTCATCCATCAAGGGTGATTTAGGTTGTTTTCACATCTTGCCTATTATGAAAAATGATGCAATAAACATAGGACTGTAGTTATCTCTATGAGGTGGTGATTTCATTTCCTCTGGGGACATACCTAGCAGGGGAATTGCTAAGTCAGGTCTATCTTCATATTTTCAAGGAATCTCCATTCTGTTTTTTTTTTTTAATTTATTTAATAACCAGATACCTAGAAGAAGCATTTCATTACATCAGCATTAACCTATTCAATAACATTTTTCTGAGCTAGGGTACATCTCTTTCAAAATTGGCTGTACATTTCTAGGTTTACAGATGAATTATTACGCTTATATAATCTTTTACTCATTATAAACTCTATAAGACATAAAATTAAATGAGGTTCCAACGTTTAAAAAAGATCTCCACTGTGTTGTCAAAACACACAGTTTCATACAGAAAAATTCATTTCAGGGCTCTTGACATTGAGACGTTTTCACATGCATTTCTACTCTCTATATACATGACTATCACTGGTCACAGTCCATTCTGTTTTACATAGTGATTGTACTAATTTACGCTCCCCCACCAATAGGGTATAGAGAACCCTGTTTTCTCTACATTTCTGCCAATTTAGCATCCTAGGGCTAAATCTCATTTAGTCATAGCAAGTACTCTTCTGGTTGAGTTTGTTAATCTTGTGAGTGTGTGTGTGTGTGTGAGTGAGTGTATGTGTATGCGTGTTCATGTATGGGGGTATGGACATATACATGTGACAGTGCATGTGTGGAGGTCAAAGACAGCCTTTTTTTTTTGCCTTTTTGAGACAGGGTCTCCCTGTAACCCCAGCTGTCCTGGAACTCACTATGTAGACCAGGCTGGCCTTGAACTCACAGAGATCCACCTGCCTCTGCCTCCCAAGTGCTGGGATTAAATGCATGTGCCACCACAGCAGGCATACAGCCTCTTTTGATGCTTACCTTTCCACCATCTTTGGAGCCTGGGTGTCTTCACAGCTGTGTAGCCAGGCTAGTTGGTCCCTTGTGATTACCGATGCCTGTGCTACGTGCCCAGTGTTTATGTGGTTCTGGTGGTCCAAACTCAGGTTGTCAGGATGCATGGCAAGCACTTTATCCACCGACCCACCTCCCCAGCCCTCAGTTTGCTATTATTTTTATTGAGGATTTTGAATATATAGTCATGGGAGATTATGCCCTGTAGTTTTCTTCCTGTGTGATGTCCTTGGCTTTGGTACTAAGGTGATGGTCGCCTCATAATGACTTTGAAAGTATCCTTTCTATTTCTATTTTTGGAAGAGTTTATGAAGGAATGGTATTAATTAATGTTCGAATGTTTGGTAAAATTATGCTAGGAAGCTACTTGGTGCTAACCAGCCTCTCCCTACTTCCTTCCCTCCTTCCTTCTGTCCTCTTCCCTTTCCTCCTCCCACTCTTCCTCCTCCTCTTCCTCTCCATAATGACTTTGAAAGTATCCTTTCTATTTCTATTTTTGGAAGAGTTTATGAAGGAATGGTATTAATTAATGTTCGAATGTTTGGTAAAATTATGCTAGGAAGCTACTTGGTGCTAACCAGCCTCTCCCTACTTCCTTCCCTCCTTCCTTCTGTCCTCTTCCCTTTCCTCCTCCCACTCTTCCTCCTCCTCTTCCTCTCCTCTCCCCTCCACCTCTTCGTCCTCTTCTTCTTTTTCCCCCTCCCCCTCCCC